>NW_011494712.1:96618-104863 GCF_000754665.1 Bison bison bison
TTTACTCTCAGATACTGGTCAACTTTCTGGAACTGCTTTTGATCTCAGCTAAAAGAATCATTTCAAAGAGAAATTTTTAGCAACAGGAAAAAATGCATCAAATATCTAAATATCAAAGGATCTCAAAATGTTGCTTTAGTGCTTCCATCATCCAAAATTGTGTTAAAAAACATTCAGACATGCATGTTATATAATACTTTATATACAATCAACCTATTTTTTATAAACAATTACCGACTTCTCGGATTTGGTTAAAAGGTGAGCAATGTCTGTCACAAGCATAGGAATGAGACAACACATTGATGACTCACTGGGCCCTGAGGCCCAGATTCTGGCATTTTGTAGTCCTAAATTCAAGTCATGTAGCTTCTGAATCCAAAGTATACATATTTTTTTTAAAAAAGATTTATTAAGTAGATTGATAAAGGGTATTGTACATCTTGGGCATCAGAGGGAAAAAAATTTATTCTATGTATAGTCAGAGTTATTCAATACAATTTATAAATTGAAGAACTGCTCTTTGGAAAAACAGATAAAATCTTAATTTCTTATTTGTGGTTAATGATACATTTTCAACTTTAAATGAGATAAAGGTAAAAGGAACAGAAATGTCTTAAGATGAAACAATGATGATTTCAATCACATAAGTTGGCTGATTGATGTACTGAATTTTAAAGGGATAAAGAATTACAGCCAATTGAACCTACTTCAGGGAAAGAGACAGATATTTGCACATGACTTTGCATGGTCAGTCTTAAGAATGTTTTGTATTTTGGTCCAAATATCAAACCAATATGAAGACAGAGGTAGAAAATAACGATATGACGTAGCACTAGGTCAGAAACTGAAAAGCACACAGGGTTCTTGATATTTATAAACTCAATATGAGATAACAAGATGATGTATTTTCCTCTCTCTTTATCCCCAAAATAAGATCAGTTCAAACACAGGCAAGTATAATAGCTTTACAGTTTTGAGAATGACATAAACGTTAATTTCTCTCACTTCTTTACTCAGACCAAACCTTGAACCCTGGATTCGGTTCTGATTCTCTTATCTTGGTGACAATCACCAAAATAGAGTTCAGAATAGAATACTCAAAATGATGTGAATAGTATGTAGTCTGAGCAATGGCTGAAATAACTAGGAGAAAGGGAAAGAAAAGATGTCACCTGACCATATCTGTCCAAAAAGGATATTGGAGTTAAGCTAGAGAAAGGAACTTTGAGTAATTTGATAGATATAAGAAAGAAGCAGAATTTGCCTTAATGTAAGAATTTTAAAATGATTAGAATCATTCAGCAATGTGTGAGTGTGTGTTAGTTACTCAGTTGTGTCCGACTCTTTGTGACCCCCATGGACTGTAGAGTAGGTTATCTTCAACAATGGATCTTAATAGCTGGAAAATGTTAGGTTATGGTCTGGATGAGCAGTTCTGCATATGTTGCAGGACAGTGTCCCTCAAATTTAATGTGTCCAAAAATCACTCGGGGATCCTGTTAAAATACAGATCTTGATTCCATTAGTAAAGAGGAAAGGGATTGTTTTGCATTTCTAAAGAATCCCACTTGGTACTAATATGCTTATTTATGGACCACACTTAGAATATAATAAAGAACGATCTGCATAGAATCCTTTGCAGATTTCTTTTAACATGCAGACTACTAGATCCTGAAGGTATCTGTGAACAGACAACCATCCCAAGTGAAGTTTTCTCCCTCATCCTACTCTGGCAGAAAGAAGTAAAATTTTGCAGAGTATTCAAGAAAAGCAAGTAAGACTACATTGCCAAATGGGAGGAAATCCGCATTCTGGTATGTGTTATCAAACATACTACATAATTTTTACCTTCTATATTGAAGTTTCTGGGAAAAACACTGCTTATATACTATTTTCTCCTGGAGGAGGAAATGGTAACCCACTTCAGTATTCTTGCCTGGAGAACCCCATGAACAGAGGAGCCTGGTAGGCTAGTCTATGGGATCAAAGAGTTGGACACATCTGAACAACTGAGCATATACTATTTCCCGGTGCCTTTTAGTAAATCTTTGCATTTTGTATTATTGCTCCTTGCTTTCCTTAATGTTGTTGGAAGTGAAACTCTTCACTAAGCTATTTGCATCAAGGTCATACTTAACTGTATATGGATTTCAACAAATTGCATGTGGCAGGTGAAAATTTGAAATATTACTCAACATCCAAAGGCTTTTCTTGTGATTTTATTCCTTTGTCATTCCAGTTATAATGGAGGACAATTAAAACTTTAGATAGCTGGCTATAAAGCTGAAGGATGGTGCCTGAATCATCTAAATCTTTTGGATGAGAATGCCTGAGCATTATCTTTTTTTTTTTTAAATACATGGGATATTCTAAACATTATTTAGTTTTGGCCATAATTGAAGTTTTCTTTGAAAATGACATGTAGTACTTGATATTTAAGAAAGTTTCATTCATGGAACTTAGTGTTTGCTTTTTGGCTACATGTTTGATGTCATTCTTAGTTCATAAAGAAAAGATCTAAAAATTATTTTCAAATCCTATAATAGAACAGGCAAAACAATCAGCAACTTCCTATCTCATTCTAAAACTTTAAATTATAGTAAAAAAAAAAATTCATTTCTTTAGTTCTATTTTCAACACATATTTCACTGTTGTTAACATCCATGCCAAGAAATCTAGTCATTTTTAACAAACTGCTTTGTACCAGTAAGTTCCAAAAAGACAACAGGGGAAGAATAAGAAAAATTAGAAGTATTCTAATTTTTTACCAGTCTCTAGGATATCTATTAATTAAGGAAAAGCTACAATAGAAGACAGATTATTTGGTTTGTTCCAGACTGCATGGCAAATCATTCTCATTTTAATTTGGAGTAAGGAGATATATTACAAGCTTTGTGCCCTGAAGTAGAAACTAGTCTCTACTTTGTCAGGTCAAAAAAAGGATATTTGATTCAGAAGAATTTAGTATGAAAGACTTGATTCACCCTATTAGGGGAAAATGAAACCACATATCCTTTGAGTTCAGATGTCAATCAATGAAAAAACAATTCTTATAAATAAATGGTATCTTGTTATTTCATCTATCGTCCTGTCTGCTTTACAATGAGACTGTCACAAAAACATTCTGGAAGAGCAATCTTGGTAGAGTTACAGGTCTCAGAAGTGCATGATTATCTGTCAAAAATCAGCTCTGTAGAATTTTAGTTTTATGAAAGATGGGAAAATAGATTTCTTCAAAACTCAATGGGGAAAATATAGTTTTGATACTTTAGGTCATAGGGAAATACATAAAACTATCCATATATGTGTTATATAAATGTGACATTTGTGTATATGTTACACATATATTTGCTACATATTTTTGCAACTTATATATTATATAAATACTCATGTATGCATTACAGTTAAGAACATGGTTAGTGTTAAAGTTCAGGTTTCTTATTTACCAAGTTATATTTAAGTTCTCTTACAGCTTTGCAATCTAAGATTCTCATACTCTAACTGGAAGAAACCTTGTGAAATTCACCGAGCTGGTGGAAATCACCCGATCCCTCAGTGAGCCTCTGAAAGCAGGATGAAATGCATAGTTTTCTCCAGCAATGGCCTTTTGTTGTGTGATCTTCCACAAGAAATAAGAAGAAATCTGTCTTCCATAGATAGATAAGAAGGTCAAAGATTTGATGTTTCTAATACAGTGGTATTGGAAAAATTCCAAAGTTTAGGGTTGATTGGCATACATTCAAAACAGATAAATAGATAACAGATGATGATAGATGAGTAGTCAACACAACTTGGTATTCCTTATAGACATGCTATGGACAAGTTATATGGGGAATTAGAATGTATTATATAACTAGAATATATATTTTTTAAATTTTTATATACATATAAAAGAATAAATGATTTCCAGAGTCAATGAAAACAAAGAATTTTTACATTGCCTTAGACATAATATGAATATTGGAAAACAATTTAAATACTAATGACATTATCATTGATGATAAGTTTTAGTTTTTTATATCTTGTGTCCATGAATTGCTTGTTCCTTAGAGTGTAATTTCTAGAAGCTATGCCCTAGTTTATATTTTTGTAGGACTTTTTGTCAGCCAAAGAAACATATTCTTGGAAATACAATGCTTACAGTCTTCAGGAGTTGTAGCAGCAATATTAATATTGATGCTAATTCTTCTGACGCTTATTTTCCTTGTTAATACACCAAAACCTAATGGCATATTAGTATGTGATAAGAAAACAAGGAAAAATAAATCACCTTGCTGAACCAATACCTCATAGGCATTAGGATACTACTAATATATTTCTCAAAGACTTATGTACCAACATAATTTAGATACATAATCATAGTTGGAACTATTGAAAAAGAAATGACAGGCATTGCAGAGTATGAAAATATTATTTGTTCAACTTGTAAAATGTCATAATCTCTGGGAAAAAAAGAGATATGCTTATTCACACAATTCTCTTATAGTAGAATTATTTTGCAAAAGCATATTTACACACTCCTGGAGAAGGAAATGGCAATCCACTTCATGGAGAATCCCATGGGCAAAGGGCCCTTGTAGGCTATAGTCCATGGGGGTTGCAAAGAGTCTGACATTACTGAGCAACTAAACAACATATATACACACATACACATGCATAGCCTAAGAAATTCTTATTTATGAAAGAAACAAGAAATTCCTACTTATCTATTTAAAATGTATAACCACAGGACTGGAAAAGGTCAGTTTTCTTTCCAATCCCAAAGAAAGGCAATGCCAAAGAATGTTCAAACTACCACACAAATGCACTCATTTCATGTCCTAACTAGGTAATGCTCAAAATCCTTCAAGCCAGGCTTCAACAGCAAATGAACCCAGAACTTTCAGATATACAAGCTTGATTTAGAAAAGGCAGAATAACCAGAGATCAAATTGCCAACACTCCTTGGATCATGAAGAAATCAAGAGAGTTCTAGAAAACATCTACTTCTGCTTCATTGACTATGCTAAAGGCTTTGACTGTGTGGATCACAACAAACTGTGGAAAATTCTTAATGAAATGAGAACACCAGCCCACCTTATATGTCTCCTGAGAAACTTGTATGCAGGTCCAGAAGCAACTGTACATGGAATAATGGACTGGTTCAAAATTGGGAAAGGAGTATGTCAAGGTTATATATTGTCACCCTGTTTATGTAACTTCTATGCAGGGTACATTATGCTGGGCTGGGTAAATCACAAGCTGGAATCAAGATTGCCAGGAGAAATATCAATAACCTCAGATTTACAGATGATACCACTCTAATGGCAGAAAGCAAAGAGGAACTAAAGAGCCTCTTGATGAAAGTGAAAGAGGAGAGTGAAAAAGCTGGCTTAAAATTTAACATTCAAAAATCTAAGATCATGGCATCCAGTCCCTTCACTTCATGGCAAATAAATGGGGAAAAGAGGGAATAGTGATAGATTTGATTTTCTTAAAAACCAGAGATATCACTTTGCCAACTAATGTTTGCATAGTCTAGCTATGGTTTTTCCAGTAGTCATGTATGGATGTGAGAGTTGGACAATCACGAAGGCTGAGCACTGAAGAAATGATTCTTTTGAACTGTGGTGCTGTAGAAGACTCTTGAGAGTCCCTTGGAGAGCAAGGAAATCAAAGCAGTCAATTGTAAAGGAAATTAACCCTGAATATTCATTGGAAGAACCGATGCTGAAGCTCCAATACTATGACCACCTGATGCAAAGAGCCAGTTCCTTGGAAAAGACCCTGATGATGGGAAAGGTTGAAGGCAGGAGGAGAAGGGGGCAAAAGAAAATGAGATGTTTGGATGGCATCATCAGCTCAATGGACGTGAGTTTGAGCAAACTCTGGGAGATATAAAAGGACAGGGAAGCCCAGTGTGCTGCAGTACATGGGGTTGCAAAGAGCTGGATGCAACTGAACAGCAACAACCATGTTAATGAGGGGAAGAGAAAGAAGGAGAGGTAAGTGTATGCGGGGGTTGGCGTGGAGGTGTGTGTATATGTGTATGTGATTTCTTAACCTGTCAAATTGGTTACATTTATACTGCCAAATAGCACAGATACACCTATATGATCAGTGTGAAAAAAAGTAAATTTAGCACTGATTACTCTATTTGAGGCACTCTAAGTCGGCTACATTTCTTTCCTTGCTTACTTCTCACAACTCTGAGATAGGTTTTATCATCATCCTTATTTGAAAGATAAGAAAACTGAGGTTCAAAGATACAGGGGAAAAAAAAATGCAAGGTCAGACAGTTTATACTCATGGGACCAGAATTTGACCAAAGCAGTCTGGCTCCAGAGTTCCTTCTTTCATGTTTATATTGCATCATTTCATAAAAAGATTTTTTAACCCTGCTTTTCTTTGGACAGTTAAGAGCATTCTGGCTCATCTTCAGGAAGCTGAAGAAGACACGCAGTCTTGAGAATTTGGCACTGCTACTACATGTCCACTCTAAAACAGAGATATTAATAACTTGGAAGGCTTTGGCTTTGGCCAGGTTTATATTGCTGAACTGGGAATTTCAAATGTAGGACATGTATAAACCAGGAAAATTTTAGTAGAAACCAATATAACATTGCTAAAAGAAACTCAGAGAATCTCTTGATAATGATACACAGTTTTCCATCAAAGCAAGTGTAGCAAAGGAACTCGGGAAGAACACGGAATAAAGACAATTAACACTAATATTTTTCTCATGGGTTCCTGCTGCTTTGGTTTCTGCATTTCTCTGAAAATCAATATCAGTTCTCTCGGTTTCACATTCAGCCCACAGACTTCTGTGACCCACTAGGTAGAAACTAGGCACTTCACAGCTCCTAAATTTGTGTGCAACAAGGCTGACTCAACCAATCTTTGTCTTAGTGCCAATCTCTCAGCACAGGTTTGTAAATCAATATACCAACTTGAGTGCTTGGTGGTGGCCTTAAGAGTTTACTTGGCTGGTTAATCAAAATATAGATCCATAGATTGATCACCCTAAATTAAGTCAAGGTGTCATGACTCCTGTGTAATACTATAGAGAACAGTACCCAGTGGCTTCAGAAGATCAGAATGTTAGAATAGACATATTATGTAGGACTTCTATATCTTCTGTATTATCTAGGACACAAAGCATTGAGAACTGACACAGAAGCCCTTAAGACCTCTTTAGTGGAGGTTTTATGCACATAAGTCATTACAATGTTCCTAACTAGTCAAGTAACCACCAAAATTTGGAATCATAAAAGCTGGGTCCCCAGACTTCATGTAGGAGATGAAGCACTGTTAATATGCAGGTAAATACAACAACTGCTTCTCTGGGATGAGAGAAGGAGGAGTCCTGGTTTGTAGAATTTTCCCATTTCCATGTGAAAATCCTCACCATAGCTGGTTTGATAATTTCAAGCTATGAAGGTGCCATCTCTGAACATGAAGATGGAAAAAGATGTTAATACACACAACAGGTTTTCTTTGTTCAGTGAGTGCCAATTTCAGCACACCGCTGAAAGGAGCCATCTCTGTAGTGCTTCTGAATTTTTAACCTACAGAATCCATGTGTGAAATAATATTTTATTTTCCACCACTAAATGTTGGACTGATTTGTTACACAAATCATAGTGATAGGGTAACAGGAAGGAAGCCTAGGGGTCTCCAAACTGAGGAAATAAGCTGCAAGTGTCAGACACTTTTTGTCTTTCTTTTAAGCAGCAAAACAAAACAAACTACAGGTGTTAGATTTTTTCCCCTTCTCTATACGAATTTAGAAAGAGGTTTCTTTTAAAATTCTGTGTTGCCTTAAGGACACGTGGTTCTACCTGAACTTAAGTCTTCTCAAATCTCGAGCTAGCCAATGCATCTTTCTTATGGAAATATTTGTTTTAAGCTTTGTTAATGAACTATGTATTTACCCTAGACTCTGTTTTCAAGTCTTTTTGGCCTAAGATTCAGAACTGACTTGACAAACCAGTATGTTTTATTCATGCAAATGTTCTAAGCTATGATAATGAGACCCTGTCTTTGCTTGGAAACCTGCCTTTCTTCAAGATTCACATCAATCATTTTACTGCCCAGAACAACTCACCTTGTGCCAGTGTTATCTCAAAATGCATGTTGGGGGTGAGGGGCTGGTGCCAGTCTCTGAGTTTTGAGACATTTTCCTTCTCCAATTAGCAGACTGCTATTAGCTATATAACATCCAGCTAAAGACTAGCAGGGGGGCAGAAGCAGGAGGGCACTCTTT
>NW_011494712.1:104963-137632 GCF_000754665.1 Bison bison bison
GATGTCTATGTCAGAAGCTTTGTCTGTCTCTTTTATACTTTAACAAAACTTTATTACACAAAAGCTCTGAGCAATCAAGCCTCATCTCTGACCCCAGATTTAATTCCTCTCCTCTGGAGGCCAGGAATCCCAGCATCTTTAATGGCTCAGAACAACCTTTCAATAGTAAACATAGTAAGTAGACATAATAAGAGAACAGGCGTTGGACTTTTTTTTTTTTTTTTTTAATTGCTACTCAGTGTCATGTTCCCTGTCCAAAGTAGAGCTTGCCCTTAAAACAAACAAACAAACAAACCTCACATTAACTTAGCCAACCACTAACAATAAAACACATTTTTTCCTCCTATAGCAATTGAAACTGTTAGTCGAACAGTCCTGTCCGACTCTTTGTGACCCCATGGATGGCGGCCCCCCAGGCTCCTCTGTCCATGGAATCCTTCAGGCAAGAACAATTGTGTGGGAGGCATTCCCTTCTCCAGGATATCTTCTTAACCCAGGGATGAACCTAAGTCTCCTGCATTGCAGGTAGATTCTTTACTATCTGAGGCATCACGGGAATCCCATCTAGCCATATATATTTTTCCAATGTCTATGTTATGTAACAAACAGCAGTTTGGATAACAGCCTTATATTCTAGGATAAAATGTACATACACAATAAATTTCCATAAGTAATAGAATATAAAACAAAAATATAGAAAGAACATAAAATGGCATTAAATCATGTCAATCATAAAATCATAACGCATAAAATGTTAGGTATTTGTTCTGTAACTGTGTAAACATCTCAAATTTTCTTCAAGATAGTGTCTACAAAATACAATAAGAAATGTACAATGTCTCATAAATGAAATTCTCTATAGCCCATCAGATTATGCCTTCATCCTCCATACCCTGAAATAAATGGCTCTGCTGAGAATTAACTCTTTTTCCTGATTTACTGCTCTCTCCCATCTGACACCATAATTTCATATTCCAATTTCTCTGAGGTCTTTTTTTCTCCATTTATATTATATATGAAGCCAGTATTATCAGCCTTGAGAGAAAAGACTTTAATCATTTCCTCAGGATACATCTTGGTGAAGTTTTAGGATTTGGAGATGCAATCTAAACATTAAGAACTCCATTCCTAGCTTGGGTCTGTTTGCAAAGGTTGGACATAATCCAAAGTAAAATAGTTTGGGCACTGAGATGAAGCCAAGATCACTGAAAGTCAGTACTGGGGGGAAAAATGAAACTAGAGTATGCAAGGGTTGGTGTTAACTTTCTCCTTTAAACAAAGATTTTGATTGTTAAGATTTGCCTCATTGGAAAAGACCCTGATGCTGGGAAAGATCAAGGGCGGGAGGAGAAGGGGACAACAGAGGATGAGATGGTTGGATGGCATCACCAACTCAAGGGATATGAGTTGGAATCAACTCCTGGCATTGGTGATGGACAGGGAGGCCTGGCATGCTGCAGTCCATGGGGTCTCAAAGAGTTGGACGTGACTGAGCGACTGAACTGAGCTGAAGATTTGCCTCAAAGATCTAAATGTACATAGCCAGCCTATCCCACTGCTCCTGGAAAACACTCACATATGACTTAAGACCACCCAACACTCCCCCAATTCTTTGTCATGATGGCTCCATTGAGATTTAAGCAAAAGAAGTTGGCTGAGAATAAACATCTTCTTTGCCGAATAAAGACAACAACCTCCTTTTGTCCCATAAAGTGCTGCACCCAATACGTCAGCAAATTTGGAAAACCCAGTAGTGGCCACAGGACTGGAAAAGGTCAGTCTTCATTCCAATCCCAAGGAAGGGCAATGCTAAAGTATGTTCAAACTACCGGACAATTGTGCTCACTTCACATGCTAGTAAGATTATGTTCAAAATCCTTCAAGCTTGGCTTCAGAATTTCCAGATGTAAAACCTGGGTTTAAAAAAGCCAGAGGAACCAAAGATCAAATTGCCAGCATTCATTGGAATATAGAGAAAGCATGGGAATTCCAGAAAAGCATGGACTTCTGTTTCAATGACTATGCTAAAGCCTTTGACTGTGTGCATCGCAACAAACTGTGGAAAATTCTTAAAGAGATGGGAATATCAGACCACCTTACCTGCCTCCTGAGAAACCTGTATACATGTTAAGAATTAATAGTTAGAACCAGACATGGAACAATGGACTGGTTCAAAACTGGGACAGGAGTAGGTCAAGGTATATATTGTCCCTTATATGCAATATATATTTAACTTATATGCAGAGTACTTCATGTGAAATGCCAAGCTGGATGAGTTACAAGCTGGAATCAAGACTGCTGGGAGAAACATCAACAACCTCAGATATGCAGATGTTACTATTCTAATAGGAGAAATCAAAGAGGAACTAAAGAACTTCTTGATGAGAATGAAAGAAGGGAGTGAGAAAGCCACTTAAAACTCAATATAAACACACACACACACACACACAAACACACACACACAGAAAGATCATGGCATCCGGTCCCAATCACTTCATGGCAAATAGAAGGGGGAAAAGTGGAAGCAGTGACAGATTTTATCCTCTTGGGCTCTAAAATCACTGTGGATGGTGACTGCAGCCATGAACTTAGAAGACACTTGCTTCTTTGAAGGAAAATTATGACAAACCTAGACAGTGTATTAAAAAGAAAGACATTGCTTCTGCTGACAAAGGTCTATTTGTTAAAGTTATGGGCTTTCCAGTAGTCATATACAGATGTGAAAGACCATAAAGAAGGCAGAGTGCTGAAGAACTGATGCTTTTGAACTGTGGTGCTGGAGAAGACTCTTGAGAGTCCCTTGGACAACAAGTAGATCAAACCAGCCAATCATAAAGGACATCAACCCTGAATATTCATTGGAAGGTCTGATGCTGAAGCTGAAACCACATTATTTTGGCCACCTGATGTGGAGAGCCAACTTATTGAAAAAGACCCTGATGCTGGGAAAGATTGAGGGCAACAGGAGAAGAGGGCAACAGAGGATGAGATGGTGAGATGGCATCACCGACTCAATGAACATGAACTTGGGCAAACTCTGGGAGATAGTGAAGGACAAGGAGGCCCAGTGTGCTGCTGTCCATGGAGTCACAGAGTCAGACACGACTTAGCAACTGAAAAACAACCACAGCTTACATCTCTTCATCTGCCTGCTCATATAAATGTACAGATTTCTTCCTCACCACCAACATATTCATGAAGTGTATAGTTGTGTGTGTGTGTGTGTGTGTGTTTTCCTTTGATACAATATCTGGTTTTAGTCTTAGTGTAATATTTGCCTCACAGCTTGAATTGGAGCGTGTTTTCTCTTCTACATTCTGACAGGGCTTGTATAAAATGAGCATTGATTCTCCTTTAAATGTTTGGTAGAATTCTCCAGTGAAACCATTTGAGACTAGAAGTTTATATTTCAGGAGCTTTTAAAGTATGGATTAAATGTCTTTAAAGGTTCTGTGAGTCAAGTCCTGGGCAGGTTGATAAGAAGTCCAGGGGTCCCCTAGGACAGAGGGGTCTGGGGTTCTCAAGGAGGAGATAGGGGTCTGGAATTCTCAAGGAGGAGGAAAGGACAAACTTTCTTTTCCTTTACATTCCTTAGTCTTAGTCACATAAAACAGTTTTTTTTCTCTAAGCCTGGAACTGATGATTACACAACAAACTACTCAGTTTAAACTCTGTGCTGCAGCTGCTGCTAAGTTGCTTCAGTCATGTCCGACTCTGTGCGACCCCAGAGACGGCAGCCCACCAGGCTCCCCCATCCCTGGGTTTCTCCAGGCAAGAACACTGGAGTGGGTTGCCATTTCCTTCTCCAATGCATGAAAGTGAAAAGTGAAAGTGAAGTCGCTCAGTCGCGTCCGACTCTTCGAGACCCCACGGACTGTAGCCTGCCAGGCTCCTCCATCCATGGGATTTCCCAGGCAAGAGTACTGGAGTGGGGTGCCATTGTCTTCTAGGGATTATATAACAACAATGTATCCTGCTTGAGGACAGTTTCTCCTGCCTGAAAACCTTCCGACTAATCCTGATATTTTAGAATATATATTATGGGTGTGGGTCTGGTAGGATATTTCTAGTGTTAAGTTCTAATCCTGTTATCCTAAAATGTAAATTGTGGGAGTGGGTCTGGTAAAATTTTTACAACCTTGAGACATTCTCTTGATTTATTGTAATAACTAATTGAAAAGTATGTAGTTTCCTTGCTAAAGGCTAGCAAAGGGGGCACTCTCCATCCCCTTCTGGTATCTGGGTCAGAAGCTTTCTCTCCCTTTTCACTGTAATAAAACTTCTGCCACATAAGAGCCCTGAGTTGTCAAGGCTGGTCTCTGGTCCTGAAGCTAAACCTTCTTCTTTGGAGATCACGAATCCAACATCCTTCACCATAAGCTATCAGTTCTAGGTTTATTTAGATTGTCTATTTCATCTTGACAGATATTTGGTAGCTTCTGGTTTTGAGGACTTTTCTAGTCTATTTTTCTTAATTTTGCAAATTTATGTACATGAAATGGCTTATAATATTCCCTTATCTTCTAAATGATTCAGGCTCAGTAGCTGTAACCCCCATTTCATCTTGGGTAATGGTCGCTATGAAAGGTTGTTGTTGAATCACACGAATACACTGGGATTCTTGGCCCCTGGAGGAGAAGAATTCAATCCGGGGCCAGAGATGAGGCTTGATCGCTCGGAGCTTTTGTGTAATAAAGTTTTATTAAAGTATAAAGGAGATAGAGAAAGCTTCTGACATAGGCATCAGAAGGGGGTAGAAAGAGTACCCGCCTGCTAGTCTTCAGCTGGATGTTATATAGTCACTAGCAGTCTGTTAATGAAAGAAAGGAATGTCTTAAAATTCAGAATGGCACCAGGCCCCTCACCCATAAGATGCATTTTGGGATAGTCTTGGCGCCAAATGGTTTATCCTGGGCCATAAAATGATTAACTTGAATCTTGAAGAAGGGCAGATCACCATACAAATAGTTTCATTTACATAGATTAAGGGAACAATATCCATACTGGTTTGTCAAGTAGGCTCTGGGCCAAGAGGTGGAACCGACTTGGAGACAGAGTTTGGGGTAAAGGCATAGTACATTAGAATAGCTTAAGACGAACATTTCCATAAGAAAAAGGCATTGATTATCTCTAGGCTCAAGAATAGCTAACTTCAGGAGAAACCAGGTGTCATTATGGCAACACAGTATTTTAAGAGAAACCTCCCTTTAAATTTATATAGAGAAGGAAAAAAATATTGCTAGTTTCCTCCTGCCGCTTAAGAGAGATAAAAATGTCTGACACTTGCAGGCTATTTCCTCCATTTGGAGAACCCTGGCCTTCCTGCCTGTTACCCTCTCAGCTATTTCTTTAGTGATACATATATCATATATTTTTTCAATTTTACTACATACTTGAGGTAAGCTTCTTGTAGAAAACATATAGTCGTACCACTTCCTCTTTTATTTTCTATTTAGTCTGCTAGTCTGTAATTTGTATATGTAGATCATTTATATTTAATGAAATTATTGAGGGGTTAGAACTTTAATCTTGGGCTTCAGTGGTAGCTCAGCAGGTAAAGCATCCATCTGCAATGCAGAAGACCCTGGTTTGATTCCTGGGTCAGTAAGTTCCCCTGGAGAAGGGATAGGCTACCCACTCCAGTATTCTAGGGCTTCCCTGATGGCTCAGATGGTAAAAAATCTACCTGCAATGTGGGAGACTCAGGTTCGATCCCTAGGTTGGGAAGATCCCCTGGAGGAGGGCATGGTAACCCACTGCAATATTCTTGCCTGGAGAATTCCCATGGATGGAGGAGCCTGGCGGGCTCCCATGCAGTCGCAAAGAGTCAGACACGACTGAGCGACTAAGTATAGCACAGTTCTGAAACAACACTGTATCACTGCAAATGAAAGGTAGATTCTTGCTTCTTTTTATGTTTCTTTATTCTAAGTTTGGAAATGCAAATATACTGAGTATCTCCTCTCCGTTTATTTAGAGCCCCTTGACAATGTTCTCATTTTTGTTTCAAACATAAAGTTTGAATTTTAAAAATCTGTGAAGAGGATAGTATTTACCATTATTTTATAAATTCTATTGTTTATTCTTTTTCTGGAAATCTAAGACTTCTAGAATTATTGTATTTCTTTTTGGAGAACTTTCATCACTTTTTAAAGAGAAATCTGCTGGTGACACCTTCTCTTGGTTTGTTCCCTCTGAGAATTATTTATTCCCTCTTCATTCCTAAAGGATATTTTCATTAGCCACAGAATTCAGGTTGTCAGTTTTTTGTTTAATAACTTGAAAAATGTTATAACACCTCCTCTAGCTTCCTTGATTTCACATGAAAACTGTTATTCAAATCACTGTTCCCCTACACATAATGGACATTATCTCTCATTGTTTACAATTCTTTGTTTTTAAATTTCAGTTTTCTTTGTTTTTAAATTTCAAGAATGTAATTATGATGTGTATTAGCATGAATACTTGTGCACTTATCCTTTTTTCAATAGACTCAGCTTTCTTAATTTATTAAGTTTATGTCCTTTACTGAACTTTAGAAATTTTTAGCCCTTTTTCTTTTTCAGTTTTACTTTCTTTTTCCTCTTTCTAGGATTTGGATAACACAGATATGGAGATTATTGATTATCTTTCTACAGATCTTGAAAGCTTTGTTCCCTTCTCTTCTGTGTGTATTTTCCTTCTCTTGTTCATCTGGGTAATTTCTACTATTCCATCTTCAAGTACACTGAGTCTTCCCTCTGTCATATTTATTCTGCTATTGAACCTCTTCACTTTAATTTTCTGTATTCCATTTTTCAGTATTATAATGTCCATTCGGTTCTTTTTCATACCTTTATTGTTTTGTAGATTCTCTATATATATTTGCTTCAAGATTATTTGTAATTGATTTTAAAACAGTTTGTGCTGGCCACTTTAAAATCACTGCTAGATAATTCCAATCTCTGATTCATCTCTATATTAGCAAGCACTGATTGCTTATGACTCATTCAAATTGTGAATTTCCTGATCCTCGGCACAATTAATACTTCTAAATTTAATTCTGCACATATTGGCTATTATGCTAGAAGACTGTGTTATATTTAAATCTTTTACTTTAGCAGATAGTCAGCCTGTTGAGATATGCATGCAATTTGTTCTATTTGTGTGGGCTGTGTTTCTAGTACCAATTTAGCTTTTAGAGCCTTTATGATACCTTTGGTCTCAATTTTTGTGTGTGTTCTTGGGGTTAATGCTAATCGTTGTTTATGCTGCCTGCTACTCCCTGCTGATTTTCTGCCTTCAGGGGCAAAAGGTACTTTTTGCAGCTTGGCTGCCCAGTGCCTCTAAGTGGGGGATGGGAGACAGTGACCCATCTGAATAGAGCACTTCCTTGGTTCAATTCACTGAAGCCCCTTTGTCAGGCCACACAAGTGTCTTTAGGTGGGAGATGGAGGACCCTTTCCCTTGACTCTTTGTACCACAAAGGGACAAAGAAGACCCCCAGCCATGGCTTCTTCATGTTAGTTCAATCCCAAAAGAAGTCTACTGATCCTGTAGACTGAGAGTGCTCCCAAAGTCAAGACACTTGTTTTTGTTAGGAATCACCTGCCAGAGAATAGTTTTCTTCATGTTTGCAGTAGGACTTCCTTACAACCCATAGTGAAAGGGTTTTTTTCCTCCTGCTTTGTTAAAGTTCGGAAGACAGTGGGTCTGCACTGTATTCTAAAGCAGAATGGAGGCCCTGAGATGCTGTTCTTCCAGTCCTGTGATCCCTAGTTCATCCTCCTCTTCTAAACATTCATGTCAGCATCATTTTTTGTTTGTCTGTTATTTTATTTCCAAGTTTTATAGTGTCATTAGTGGAGAATTGGAAAACGATAGCTGCCATCTTGCTGAGAATAGGAGTTTATAGTCTCTGTTAATTTTGTACTTCTGAGAAATAAAATCAATACAGACATACCTCAGAGATATTGAAGGTTTGGTTCCAAATACCCCAATGTTCCAAATACAATACAGCAAATATTGCAATAAAGTGAGTCACACATTTTTTTTTTGGTTTCCCAGTGCGTGTTAAAGTTATGTTTATATGATAGTCTAGACTATTAAGTGGTAATAGCACTATATCTTGGAGAAGGCAATGGCACCCCACTCCAGTACTCTTGCCTGAAAAATCCCATGGATGGAGGAGCCTGGTAGGCTGCAGTCTATGGGGTCACTGAGGGTCGGACACAACTGAGCGATTTCACTTTCACTTTCCACTTTCATGCATTGGAGAAGGAAATGGCAACCCATTCCAGTGTTCTTGCCTGGAGAATCCCAGGGACGGGGGAGCCTGGTGGGCTGCCGTCTATGGGGTCGCACAGAATCGGACACGACTGAAGTGACTTAGCAGTAGCAGCACTATATGTGAAAAACATGCACATGCCTTACAGTATACTAACGCATATATATGGAATTTAGAAAGATGGTAACAATAACCCTGTGTACGAGACAGCAAAAGAGACACTGATGTATAGAACAGTCTTATGGACTCTCTGGGAGAGGGAGAGGGTGGGAAGATTTGGGAGAATGGCATTGAAACATGTGAAATATCATGTATGAAACGAGATGCCAGTCCAGGTTCGATGCCTGATACTGGATGCTTGGGACTAGTGCACTGGGATGACCCAGAGGGATGGTATGGGGAGGCAGGAGGGAGGAAGGTTCAGGATGGGGAACACATGTACACCTGAGGTGGATTCATTTTGATAATTGGCAAAACTAATACAATTATGTAAAGTTTAAAAATAAAATAAAATAAAAAAAATAAAAATAAAAAAAATAAAAATTACCATTAAAAAAGAAAATAAATGCTAACCATTATCTAAACCTTCAATGAATTATAATCCTTTTGCTAGTTAAGGGTCTTGCATTAATGTTGATGGTTGCTGACTGATCAGGGTATTGGTTGCTGAAGGCTGGGGTGGCTGTGGTAATTTCTTAAAAATGAGATAACAGTGAAGTTTGCCACACTGATTGACTCTTTCTTTTATGCCATTTAATAGCATTTGACTCACAGATGAACGTCTTTCAAAATTGCACTCAATTCCCTGAAACCCTGCCAACTAAATTTATGTATTAATAATATTCTCATTTTTTGTTGTTTTAATAGTCTTTACAGTATATTCACTAGGAGTAGATTCCATCTCAAGAACACTTTCTTTGCTCATCCATAAGAAGTAATTCCTCATCTATTCAAGTTTTATCCTGAGATCACAGCAATTTAGTCATAACTTCTGGCTCCTCTCCTAATTCTACTTCTTGTTAGTTCTGTGACATCTGCAGGTAGCTTTGAAAGTTTCAGATCCACCCATGAGGGTTGGAACCAACTTCTTTCAGACTCCTATTAATGTTGACCTTTTGACCTCTAACAGGAATCTCAAATGTTTTTAATGGCATGTAGAATGGTCATTCCTTTCCAGAAAGTTTTTAATTTGCCAGATTCATCAGAGAAAAAAGCTATAGCCTTACAAAAAGTATTTCTTAAATAATGAGACTTGAAAATTGAAATTACTCTTTGATCCATGGGTTGCAGAATAGACAGTGTGTTGACAGGCATGAAAATGAAATTAATCCCACTGCACATCTCCATCAGAGCTGTTGGGTGACCAGGTTTGTTGTCAATGAACAGTCATATTTTGAAAGCAATTTTTTTTCTGTGTGCTAATTCACAATGGTGGGCTTAAAATATTCAGTAACTGCTAAGTCACTTCAGTCGTGTCTGACTCTGTGTGACCCCATAGACAGCAGCCCACCAGGCTCCCCCTTCCCTGAGATTCTCTAGGCAAGAATACTGGAGTGGGTTGCCATTTCCTTCTCCAATGCATGAAAGTGAAAAGTGAAAGTGAAATCGCTCAGTCGTATCCGACTCTTTAGTGACCCCATGGACTGCAGCCTACTAGGCTCCTCTGTCCATGGGATTTTCCAGGCAAGAGTACTGGAGTGGGTTGCCATTGCCTTCTAAACTATACTGTAAACAGATGTGCAGTTATCCAAATTCTTGTTCCAAAACATTTACAGAGCACAGGCAGAGTAATCCTTAAGGACCCTAGGATTTTCAGAATGGTAAATAAGTATTGGCTTCAACTTCAAATAACCAGCTGCATTAGCCCCTTACAAGACAGTCAGCCTGTCCTTTGAAATGTGAAGCCAGGCACTGACTTCTCTTTAGTTATGGAAGCCCTAGACAGTCCCTGCTTCTAATACAAGACTGTTTCATCTATATTGAAAATCTATTGTTTGGTAATAGCCACCTTCATTAATTATCTTAGCTAGATCTTCTGGATAACTTGCTGCAAAGTTCTATACCAGCACTTGCTGCTTCATCTTGTATGGAAGCTACAGCAATGGTTTCTCTCCTTAAACCTTATGAACCAAGCTATTGTTCTTTAGCTTCCTTGGATCTTTCAGCCTTCATACAACTGGACAGACATAGGGCCTTGCTCTAGATTAGGCTTAAGAGAATGGTGTGACTGAATCTTCTCTCCAGACCACTCAAGCTTTCTCCATATCAGCAATAAAGCTGTCTCACTTTCTTAACATAAGTGTGTTCATTGGTATAGCGCTTTAAATTTCCTTTAAGAGCATTTCTTTTACATTTGCACCTGTTTGGTGCAAGATGGCTCAGTTTTGGCTTATCTGCTTTTGATCTGACTTCCTCACTTAGCTTAACCATTTCTAGCTTTTGATTTAAAGTGAAAGACATATCAATTTTCCCTTCACTTGAACACTTAGAGTATTGTTATTATTATTAATTGGCCTAATTTCAATTTTGTTCTGTCTCAGGAAATAGGGAGGCCCAAGGAGAGGAAGAGAGAAGTGGAGACAGTCAGTCAGTGGAGCAGGCACATAACACACACATTTAGCAGTTAAGTTCAGTATCTTTATAGGCAAGGTTCAATACTTTGGCCACCTAATAAGAGCTGACTCATTAAAGATACCTTGATGCTAGGAAAGATTGAGGGAAGGAGGAGAAACTTATTATGGTGACATCAAATATCACAGATCACTATAGTAAATATAACAATAATGAAAAAGCTTAAAACATTGTGAGAATTGCTGAAATGTAACAGAGACACAAAGTGAGCAAATGTTGTTGGAAAAATGACACCAATAGCCTTGCTTGATGTAGGGTTCCCACAAACCTTCAATTTGTGGTAAAAAAAAAAAAAAGGAGTATCTGTGAAGCTCAATACAACCAAGTGAAATAAAATGAGTACAGATATGAGAGTTGGACCATAAAGAAGGCTAAGCACCAAAGAATTTATCCTTTTGAACTGTGGTGCTGAAGAAGACTCTTGAGAGTCCCTTGGACAGCAAGGAGATCAAGTCAGTCAATCCTAAAGGAAATCAATCCTGAATATTCATGGAAGGACTGATGCTGAAGCTGAAGCTCCAATACTTTGGCCACCTGATGCAAAGTGCTGACTCATTAAAAAGACCCTGATGCTAGAAAAGATTGAGGGCAGGAGAAGGGGGTGACAGAGAATAAGATGGTTGGATGTCACACTTGACACAATGGACATGAGTTTGAGCAAGCTCTGGCAGATAGTGATGGGCAGGGAAGCCTGGCATGCTGCAGTCCATGGGGTCACAGAGTCAGACACGACTTAGTGACTGAACAACAAATGCCTGTGTGGCAAACTGAAACAATCATTATAAGCCTGAATAATTAATTATTAAGTGAGAAGGTACAAACTTCAAATAAAAACAAGGAATAAGCTAAAGTTACATTGGAACTCTAAGCTTCTTACTGGACCTGAAGGAATTATCCTTTCCTTGTAAGAAATTTTCTGCACACTTAGTATTAGAACTATAGTTGGTACAGTGAGTGTCTCAAACAGTAACATTGACAATCATCAATTATTCTCTAAGTTCTCCCCATAGGCCCACAGGGATAAGCTCTTTAGAAGATCATAATACATTGATAATAATGTATTTTAGGAAATATCAATCTTACATTAAAAAAAATGACGCAGAGTGAAAAGCAGCATATGACTCTTGTGAAAAATGATAAAATCAAATTTTAACATAAATGATAAAGTACAGTTACAAGGAATTTATTAATGCATGGTAGTTACAAGTCAGCAAGGATAGTAAATTAAATTCAAGTCAGTTGTCAGGTTATGAGTAGTCATAAGCAAAACAACTCGCTCATCTTAGAAAATGTTAAGTCACAGTCACCAGGTAAAGTTGTGCTCATCAATATACATTGTCTTAATAATTTGTCATTTGATTTGTTTCTGTTTTTATTGTTTAATTATTTAGTTGAGAAGTTGTTAGTCACCAGCTGTGAGCTTGTTTTTTCTCTGAATTCCTATGAATTTATATCTATATGTCTTCTGCCTATTATTTCAATGGGTGCTTTGTATAAATTTTAGAACTAGTTGGTTAATAAATTAAACTAGTTGGTTAATAAACTAGTTGGTTAAAAAATTTTAAACTATGATTGCTAAAAAAAAAAGCAACACAATTAGGTACTACACTCTGAGAGATGAAGTTAACTGTAAGTTTATCTGAAATAACATTGTAGACTGAACAAAGGTGGTGGCAGTAGAGAAGTGGAAATTTTGATTTTTCAATGGGAATCAGTTTGTTCCTGTTTATTCTATGAATATGTTGGCTGGCCCTTTCCATTTAAAAAACTAGGACTATTGTTTAAATGCACTCCCCCCCTACCCTTTCCAAGTCTTTTAGAGAGAAAATTTAGAGTAAAATCACAATGCCAATAGACCCTAATTACTCTCATAAAATTGTCCTCTGGAAGTTTTGTCTCTGCAAAGTATGGCAGTGTTTGCTCATACATACCAGAAAAAGACCTCACAAGATAGAGTATTAATAGATTGACAGATAATGAGTATGAGGTTGCAGATGAAATTTTGATGATATTTCACAGTCATAATTTAGGTATAATTATTGGATAATGTTTATAAGTATACACATATATATTAATTTTTAGAATAAAGTTTTCATAACAAACTGTCGAAAATTCTTAAAGAGATGGGAATACCAGACCACCTGTCCTGCCTCCTGAGAAATCTGTATGCAGGTCAAGAAGCAACAGTTAGAACTAGACATGGAACAACAGGCTGGTTCCAAATTGAGAAAGGAGTCAACTTGTCACCCTGCTTATTTAACTTATATGCAGAGTACTTGATGCAAAATGCTGGGCTGTATGAAGCAAAAGCTAGAATCAAGATTGCAGGGAGAAATATCAATAACCTCAGATATGCAGATGACACCATCCTTATGTCAGAAAGTGAAGAAGAACTAAAGAGCTTCTTGGATGAAGGTGAAAAAGGAGAGTGAAGAAGTTGGCTTAAAATTCAACATTCAGAAAACTAAGATCATGGCATCTGGTCCCATCACTTCATGGCAAATAGACGGAGAAACAACGGAAACAGTGGCAGACTTTATTTTGGGGGGGTTCCAAAATCACTGCAGATGGTGACTGCAATCATGAAATTAAAAGACACTTGCTCCTTGGAAGGAAAACTATAATCAACCTAGACAGCATATTAAAAAGCACAGACATCACTTTGCTGACAAAGGTCCATCTAGTCAAAGCTATGATTTTTCCAGTAGTGATGCATGGATGTGAGAGTTGGACTATAAAGAAAGCTGAGCACTGAAGAAATGATGCTTTTGAACTGTGGTGTTGGACAAGACTCTTGAGAGTCCCTTGGACTGCAAGGAGATCTAACCAGTCAATCCTAAGGAAAATCAGTCCTGAATATTCATTGGAAGGACTGATGTTGAAGCTGAAACTCCAATACTTTGGCCAGCTCATGAGAAGAACTGACTCACTAGAAAAAACCCTGATGCAAAAGATTGAAGGCAGGAGAAGAAGGGGATGGCAGAGGATGAGATGGTTGGATGGCATCGCTGACTCAATGGACATGAGTTTGAGCAAGCTCCGGGAGTTGGTGATGGACAGGGAAGCCTGGCGTGCTGCAGTCTATGATCTCGCAAAGAGTCAGACATGAC
Organism: Bison bison bison; assembly: GCF_000754665.1. NCBI lineage: Eukaryota > Metazoa > Chordata > Mammalia > Artiodactyla > Bovidae > Bison > Bison bison. Next base: position 118,971 of record NW_011494712.1, read on the forward strand.
TAAGCGACCTTACTGAAAGCCTAAAATAAATTTGGCAAAATGCTATTGTTTGTTAAATAATATAATCTGTTATTTTGTAAGTTTTTGTACATTTGAAATACTCATAGGTCAGTATAGCAATAATTGCAACTTTTTTCTATTGTTATATTTTTCTATAACCTACACTAGAGAGTTTCATTCAAATGTTGTCTGGCAACCCATTTCCACACACTGTGTCCCCATTTCAAGAGATTATCAACAATAATTTCTCCATTTCTTTTCACGAGAAAAATAAGGGCAAATCCACTGAAGGCCTTTCAGTTTATATAAACATACTTTGCTTCTCTGAAGACTATCAACTGCTCATTAGATATCTGTATGTCATTTTCTGAAATATGAGTTTTCCATATTAAAGCAGTGTCATGAAAAAATACTTTATTTTAAAAAGTAATTTGTGTGACTTCTCTAGTGGTTCAGTGGCTAAGACCTTGAGCTCCCAAGACAGAGGCCCTGTGTTCAATCCCTGGTCAGGGAAACTGATCCCGCAAGACACAGCTAAAGACCCTGCATGGCACAATGAGGATCGAAGATCCTGTACCTAAGGCCCAGTGCAGTCAATAAATAAATTAAAAAAAGAAAAAAAATTTAAAAAGAAGTAATTTGTTTAATTTTGGATCTGGCATTCACCATTCCTTCTTGGTATCAATTATTAATATTCTGTTGCTTAAAAGATGGATAGGATCACTGTAGGAAGAGATTGTTACATTATTTAGCACATGGTAAAGAAGAGTATAATTTTGTAACTTTGTCTATATTATTTGTCTATATTTATATATATTTTTGTCTATATAATTATATATATTTCCTCAGTACTCTTTGGAGGAATAAAAAAATGAATGGCAGGATATTAGCAAAGAAGTACCTGGTTAGAAAATTATTTTTACTCTATCAAAGTATTTAATATGTTCTTTGTGAGGAAAAATGCTTGGAGAAAGTAATGGAAGTATAATAACAACATATCTTTTTGTAACAATCAAGAAACATTTGACCAGAGGATAAGCTACTTGTCACTGAATAAATTAGGTTCTTTTTATTCATGTCAAAGTTTTAAGGGACCTTGTGTGCCCTGTCATCCATGCTTGATTTTATAATCAAGGAAACTGAGCTCAGAGCAACTGAGTAATTTTCTCAGACAAGCACCTGCAACATTCACATCTTTTATTAGACAGAATAATTCTAGTTTTAGTAATGTTTTTTATGTACATTTTCATTACGTCCTCCACCACACTTCCTTGTGAAATACATATTTCTCAGTGATAAACTAAGATTTGAGATCTGAAATTAAATGTTCAAAAATATTATTCATGTTGCTTTTATTTATGCAAATATTAAAATCCTGAATCTTAGAAATGTGGAAATACATTTAAAACTGAGGTTAAAAGATCAGCTGTCATCTTCATAAAATTTAGAGTTGGTTTTTTATCACAGAATTTGCTGGCTATATTGTAGATATTGCTAATTATCTTTCTATCCATCTTTTAAACTTTTTCTTTGCCATAGGGATGGAGTTTAGAATGGATAGTATATTGAAACTTGTATACAGATTCAAATTTTTATATTTTCCTTTACATGGACCTATTACAGAACCTTAGGATGAATATGGGACCAATTCATAGGACTAATATGGGGCTAATATAATATCATTTATATGTTATAAATATATAATTTATGCTATTAAAATATTTTTTAAAATATATATTTTGCTATATATTTATAACAATATTCAGTATATATTTTGCTTCCTATTTTTTCACTCAGTGCTGTGTAATATAAATCTAGTTCATTTTGCCTACTGAAGAGAATTTTTTTTGTATCACTTCACAAACTAAATTACTTCATTCCTTTTTTCAGAGACATTTCAGTTTTTAATTTTTGGCTAATATACACTTCAGTTCAGTTTGGTCACTCAGTTATGTCCAACTCTTTGCAACCCCATAAATCACAGCACACCAGGCCTCCCTGTCCATCACGAACTCCTGGAGTTTACTCAAACTCATGTCCATCCAGTTGGTGATGCCATCCAGCCATCTCATCCTCTGTCATCCACTTTTCCTCCTGCCCTCAATCACTCCCAGCATCAGGGTCTTTTCCAATGAGTAAACTCTTCGCATGAGGTGGCCAAAGTACTGGAGTTTCAGCTTTAGCATCAGTCCTTCCAATGAACACCCAGGACTGATCTCCTTTAGAATGGACTGGTTGGATCTCCTTGCAGTCCAAGGGACTCTCAAGAGTCTTCTCCAATATCACAGTTCAAAAGCATCAATTCTTCGGCGCTCAGCTTTCTTCACAGTCCAACTCTCACATCCATACATGACCACAGGAAAAACCATAGCCTTGACTAGACGGACCTTTGTTGGCAAGGTAATGTCTCTGCTTTTGAATATGCTATCTAGGTTGGTCATAACTTTCCTTCCAAGGAGTAAGCATCTTTTAATTTCATGGCTGCAATCACTATCTCAGTGATTTTGGAGCCCCCCAAAAATAAAGTCTGACACTGTTTCCCCATATATTTTCCATGGAGTGATGGGACCAGATGCCATGATCTTAGTTTTATGAATGTTGAGCTTTAAGCCAAGTGTTTCACTCTCCTCTTTCACTTTCATCAACAGGCTTTTTAGTTCCTTTTCACTTTCTGCCATAAAAGTAGTTATACCAAATATTCATCTATACACTGTGAAAGAAGTATTGTATCAAGCAGAGTTACAGCCAAAGAAAATACTGTTCAGCTCTATACAATGTACAAAATTGAATTCAATTCTTCTGAAACAAAACACGGGAAGGATTTAAGCACAGAGTGGGCTGATGGAAAAATACAAGAGGGGTTAAGGGGTACATGGTCAATGGGGTGGGCTAACACAATGAGTCATTTCTGAGTTTTCAGTTGTTTATTTCTATGATTAGTTCATCTGTATTGCTAACCGTCCTTATCAAAAGTTAAGTTCTTAACTTTCTACAGAAGCTCGGAGACAGGCATACTCTTCTCTTGATGATTTCAGATGAATGGGTCTCAGATTCTTGAGAAAGTCATCCCAGAGTCGTAAAACTGGCAGGAGCATGGGAGAAGATTTACTAAAAAGGGCAAAAAAGGAAAGAATTTATAACTGCAAGTTTTTTCAAATAATTGTAGTAAAAAAAATGTTTTTAAAAAGTCAGTTACCTATACTTAGGAAATAATGTGTAGTCAAACTTCAGGGAATGTTAAGGCCTCCTTATTTGGATATCTAAGTGAAATTGCTATTAACTGGGTATGTGTACCTTCAATTTTGATAGATATTGCTAAATACTGAAAATATTTTAAAAATTTATAGTCCAATCAGTAGTTTATAAATGCTATAGTGAAAGTGAAAGTGAAGTCATTCAGTAATGTTCAACTCTTTGCGACCCTGTGGACTGTAGCCCACCAGGCTCCTCCACCCATGGGATTCTCCAGGCAAGAATACAGGAGTGGGTTGCCATTTCCTTCTCCAGGGGATCTTCCTGACCCAGGGATTGAACCCAGGTCACCCGCATTGCAGGCAGATGCTTTAACCTCTGAGCCACCAGGGAAGCCCCTATTGTCTACAATTATTGCAAACATTGTTTAATCTGGTCATAGAATTTTTAGCATTATGTTGGTATTTCTCTTTTTTGAGATACCTTTTCTTGATTCCTAGTTATATTGTCATATTTGTGTCTATTAGACTCTCCTCTTTCTGAACTGACTTTTCAAATCCTTTTCATATCCAGAATTTTCCATTAGGTTGTATGTCTCTTACTTCTTGGCAGGAATTTTTTAGATAATCTTGATAACAGTCCTTTGGTCAATTAGTGTATTGAAAATATCTTGCCCAACCTCTGATTAGTTTTTCAATTTTGCTTGGTTCAATCCCTGGGTTGGGAAGACCCCCTGGAGAAGGGAACAGCTACCCACTCCAGTATTCCGGCCTGGAGAATTCCATGAAGTGTATAGTCCATGGGATCGCAAAGAGCAACGTTCACTTTTTCACTGTTTTTACTTAGAAAAATGTATTGCTATTTTTTTTCAATCTCTGAATAGTCTTTGAATTTTGCTTAATTTACACAGTAAAAATGTATCAATGTACAGTGGAGTTAAATTTATCATTGACATAGAATGGGGTCAAATTTATTCATCATTTCCTCTATACCTTTTTTAAGTGAGTCATTGAAGCAATTTCTTCATATCTCAAAGTCATGAAGATCATTACCTAACAATTTCTTCTAAAATATTTATAGCAAACCATTTGCATTGATGTTTATCTTTGTTCAGAATTTATAGTGTGTACTGGATATATTTTTTTCTCTCCTCACATGATATGTTGTTTTTATGAACTCTTTATTAACAGGTGCTCTATTTCTTTATCATATATTACACTGCTAATCCTTCAATCCTATGTTCTAATATATTTGTTTCATTTTTTCCTGGTCTCCTTGCATTTTTCAGTTGCTTTATTTAATCTCTGTGTAATACAACCCTGTCTTTTATATACCTGGCTTATTTACAGATCACTGGTATGAAGTAATGGGCTTCCCTGGTAGTTCAGCTTGTATAGACTCCGTCTGCAATGCAGGAGACCCTGGTTCAATTCCTGGGTCAGCAAGTTCCCCTGGAGAAGGGGTAGGCTACCCACTCCAGTATTCTTGGGCTTCCCTGATGGCTCAGATGGTAAAGAATCCACCTGCAATGAGGGAGACATGGGTTTGATCTCTGGGTTGGGAAGATCCCCTGGAGGATGGCATGGCAACCCACTCCAGTATTCTTGCCTGGAGAATTCCCATGGACAGAGGAGCCTGGTGGGCTACAGTCCAAGGGGTCACAAGGAGTCGGACACGACTGAGAGACTAAGCACAGTACAGCACAATGACAAAAGAGGCAAAACATTTACTCTTCTGGGGTTGACATTATTGTGGAGAAAAATAGGCAATAAAATAGTTAATTTAAAACATAGCAATTTCTGTCAAACCTCAGCATGAATCAGCCGTAGGTATACATATATCCCCTCCCCTTTGAACCTCCCTCCCATGTCCCTCCCCATAGGTTTGACAGAAAACAATAAAATTCTGTAAAGCAATTATCCTTCAATAAAAAAAAGAAAAAGAAAAAAAATACATAGCAATTTAAGCTTCAGAGATAAATGAATCAAGGGAGAATTGAAAATTAAAGGAATTAATTTTTTTAAAGAATGAACAGCATATTAATCATTGAGAGAATTATATTTAAGGAAGATGTAATGGAGGTGATGAGTGAACCATGTCTGTATTTGAGGGTAAGACTAACGGGTACTTTGAAAATCAAGGAGACAAGATCTGAAGCAGGAACATGCCTTTTGTGTTTAAGAAACATCCAGATGGACAGGACAGTTGGAGCAGACTGAGACACCATTTGGTAAACAATTTTAACAACTTTCACTTTTACTTTGAGAGGAATCATCAGGAGTCAGCACAAGACTTTTGAGCCAAAGAATGAAAATTGCACTTCTGTATTGAAAGGAATATTTTAGCCACAATGTCAGCAGTAGAGAGGTGAGATATGGGAAGAACAATGGGAAGAAAATTTTGGAATCTGTTGTAACAACCCAGATATGAAGGTGGTGAAATGACTGTCAAAAATATACATATATATATTTTAACACATTTAAATTTTTTACTTAGTTCATTGATTAAAGATAAAATCAATAAGATGCTGCTACCAGTTTAAAGGAGTATGCAAAGGATAGCGACATACATAGAGCAAAAAAATGAATCTACAGATAGATATGAAATTGATGTTTTGGGTGGTGTATTAGTCTGATGTGAAGAACTGACTCATTGAAAAAGACCCTGATGCTAGGAAAGATTGAAGGCAGGAAGAGGAGATGACAGAGGATGAGATGGTTGGATGGCAGCACCGAGTCAATGGACATGAGTTTGAGCGAGCTCTGGGAGTTGGTGATGGACAGGGAAGCCGGGCAAGCTGCAGTCCGTGGTGTTGCAAAGAGTCCTACTGAGAGACTGAACTGAACTGATTTTCTTTGTAGAAATTTCCCTTTTTAAATTTTCTCCACTTTCTACTTGGATTTTTTGACCATTTTACAATAGAAGTTTTAGAATTCTTTATTTTTGATACATCTTTGATAGGTGCGTGGTTTACAAATATTTTATTGAAGTCTATAACCTGTTTATTTCCTCTTGAACTGCCTTTTGTAGATCAAAATTTTGCTTTGATTTTTATTAATTCCAGTTGATCATTTTTTTTCTTGAGGATTACGTTTTTGGATTTATGTCTAAGAAATCTTCACCAAGCTCCAACCCCAAAGATCTTTTCCTAAGTTGTTGTCTAAACATTTTACCATTTTCTATTCTACAAAGCTTGCTCTTTGTTTTGAGTAAATTTTTATGAGTTATGAGATTCTATAAAGGTTAATTAATTAATTTCCTTTTGGTTTATAAAATGCTTATAAGTAAGCATTTCAGTTCAGTCACTCAGTTGCACACAACTGAGTGACTGAACTGATTAGTTTCTTATTGTTGCAATAACAAATTTACTGGCTTAAAACAACAAATTTATTAACTTACAATTCTAGAGGTCAGGAGTCTAAAATGGGTAGACAGGTTTGTTTCCTTCTGGAGGGTCTAGGGGAGAATCTGTTTTCCTGTTTTTTCCAGCTTCAGGAGATTGTCTTCATTCTTTGGTTTATGACCATGCATCACTCCAACCTCAGCTTCCATTGTCACATCTCCTTTTCTAACACTGACCCTATTGGTTAAAAGATTCTTGTGATTAGATTGAATCCTTCTGAATATTATTCTATCTGAATAAATCCTCCTCTTCTCAAGATCATTAACTTATCACATCTGCAAAACCCTTTTGGCCATGTAAACTAATATATTCCCAGGTTACAAGGATTAGAAATGGACATTTTGTGGAGAGCATTATTTTGCCTACCAAAATGAGGGGTCAATTGTTCCTTCTATCATAGAGGATTAATTTGCACATATAAGATTAAAATCACTTGCACTGGCGACTTTAGCGGTCCAGTAGTTAAGACTTTGCCTTCCAATGCAAGTGGTCAGGAAGCTAAGATCTCACATGACTCACATAAAATATAAAACAGAAGAAATATTGCAACAAATTCAATAAAGAGTTTTTATTTATTTTTTTAATTTAATTTTATTTTATTTTATTTTTAAACTTTACATAATTATATTAGTTTTGCCAAATATCAAAATGAATCTGCCACAGGTATACATGTGTTCCCCTTTTTTAAAGAAATGGTCCATATTTTAAAAAAAAAATCACTTGTATTGATATTGGTTATTTACAATTTGTGTGTATGTGTGTGTTCAGTTGCTTAGTCCTGTCTCTGCGATTCTGTGGACTTTAGCCTGCCAGTTTCCTCTGTCCATGGGATTTTCCCAGCAAGAATACTGGAGTGGGTTGAAATAATGTATATTTTAAAGGGAGAGAAAGCATTTTATTTTGAATCATAAAATGAATGAGTGAAAAGTAAAAATGACAGGAAGGTTTTTGGCCTGAGAGAAGCATTTTCATTTTGCATCTGTTTCTTTGAAATACATAATTATGAACTATTAGATATAGAAAGTGAAAGTGTTAGTCGTTCAATCGTGCCCAACTCTTTGCAACCCCATGGACTGCAGCCCATCAGGCTCTTCTGTCCATGGCATTTTCCAGGCAAGGATATTGGAGCGGGTTGCCATTTCCTTCAAACCCGGATCTCCTGCACTGCAGACAGATTCTTTACTGACTGAACTACTAGAATTAGATACAAATATAAATGGGCTAACTGTATAGACATAATTGTTGTTTCATTGAAAAATATTTCCCTTTTATTTTTGAAAGTCATTGACAATTCTTAGCTCTTTCACTCGGAGAAGGCAATGGCACCCCACTCCAGTACTCTTGCCTGAAAAATCCCATGGATGGAGGAGCCTGGTAGGCTGCAGTCTATGGGGTCACTGAGGGTCGGACACGACTGAGCGACTTCACTTTCACTTTTCACTTTCATGCATTGGAGAAGGAAATGGCAACCCACTCCAGTGTTCTTGCCTGGAGAATCCCAGGGACGGGGGAGCCTGGTGGGCTGCCATCTATGGGGTCGCACAGAGTCGGACACGACTGAAGCGACTTAGCAGCAGCAGCAGCAGCTCTTTCACTCTGCAAAGGAATTCTTATAGTAGCTTATTAAAATCTGTAGAACTCCTGGTGATATTTTGATGATCATTCTTTTGAACATATTAACAATTTTACTCTTCTAGACTGTCAGGGAATGTTTAACAGGAGGATTCCTACTTGCTGCTTCTCACAAGTCCTTTGTTTCTTTTTAAGCGGAACAGCACGCTCCTCCCAGGAACTGGGGTCATTGTGTGAGACAGGGTTGAATCTCCTTTAGTAAACAATCTCTTTAGGACAAAACTGCTTAGTCTCAATCCCCTTTCTTGAGATATGGATTGTCTCCTGACCTTGTGACCATCATCATCCCTTGTTCCCTTGGTAACGGTTACTGTACATTTGGTTTTCTGATCTTTATCATTGACATAAGAAACTTCTTGTACTACAGCCTATATATACTCATAGAAAAATCATTAAAGCACCTTCGCTCCATCAGAGCTTGGGTCTCAGTGTCTTTCTCTCTCTCTTTCTCTCTCTCTTCAGCTGATTCCCTGGAGTGCAGAGACCTGTCTTGCTCACTGACTCCTGCCGGGGCTTCTACGACTCTCTTGAGAAGGCACTCTGTATCTTCACCCCCTTGAGAGGGTACCCGGTGCCTTTGTGAGGGACACAAGTCCTGTGTCAAGGACTTTATTGGTTTTCTGCGTAAACCTGGGAGTATCAGCCTCTTTCTCTCCTTCACTTTCTTACTGTCGTCGCCTCTGGATCACCAGGTCCCGGTCCATTAAAGGACCCCAACACTAGACAGTAAAACACTAACTATTTTGTTGTTGTTTAGTCACTAAGTCATGTCCAGCACTTGCAACCCCATGGACTGTAGCCCACCAGGCTCCTCTATCCATGGAATTTCCCAGGCAAGAATACTGGAGTGCGTTGTCATTTCCTTCTCCAGGGAATCTTCCCTTCTGAGGGTTAAACCCAAGTTTCCCGTATTGGCACATGGATTCTTCACCACTGAGACACCTGGGAAGCCCCAAAATACTAAATACTTACCTAGAAATGCCTTATCCATACAGCAAATTTTATGTTTCTATTGCCTAAACATAAGTCTACAAACTGAGATTAATTTCAGATAATTTACATTTTCTTTGGGCTAGCCTTTTTTAAGATTTTAAAATTAAAATTGGCATTTAAGTAAAATATACACAATTACATATTTAACAAAAACCTGGAAACTGTGACTTAGGTTTTTGCTAATCAAAACAGAAGAAAATGAATTTTAGAATCTAATACAAAGCATTCTTTAACAAAAGAATTTCCAATTAAAAGAAGCAAAATTACATGAGAATAAGTCATTTAGATGCTTTGACTAGAAGCTCAAAAGTAGATATCATTTGATGCAATGGCTACATTTATAATTAAATGTTCCATCGTGGCCTACAGAAATAATTTCTTCTTGACGAATGTAGTAATTAAGAAATATTTCATTTAATTGTTACAGTTGGGATTGGGTTAGATTTTTAGATAATTTTAAATAGAGAACTTAAATTGCCTGGGATAGTTACAAATTGGTGTAACAAAAGAAAGTCAGGAGTATGACAAAGCTGTATATTGTCACCCTGCTTATTTAAATTATATGCAGAGTACATCATGCAAAATGCCAGGCTGGGTGAATCACAAGCTGAAATCAAGGTTGCTGGGGAAAATATCAACAACATCAGATATGCAGATGATACCACTCTAATGGCAGAAAGTGAAGAGGGATAAAAGAGCCCTTTGATGAGGCTGAAAGAAGAGTGGAAAAATTAGCTTGCAACGATATTCAAAAAACTAAGATCATGGCATCCAGTCCAATCATTTCACTGCAAATAGGGAGAAGTAGGAGTGACAGATTTTATTTTCTTGGGCCCCAAAATCACTGCGGACAGTGACTGTAGCCATGAAATAAAAGACACTTGCTCCTTGGAAGGAAAACTATGACAAACCTAGACAGCATATTAAAAAACAGAGGAGTCACTTTGCCAACAAATGTCCATGTAGTCCAAGCTATGGTTTTTCCAGTAGTCATGTAGGGATGTAAAGGTTGGACCATAAAGAAGTCTGAGCACCGAAGAATTGATGCTTTAGAATTGTGGTGTTGGAGGAGACTCTTCAGAGTCCTTGGACTACAAGGAGATCAAATCAGTCACTCCTAAAGGAAATCAGTACTGACTATTCATTGAAAGGACTAATGCTGAAGGTGAAACTTGAATACTTTGGCCTCCTGATGCAAAGAACTGACTCATTGAAAACTGATGCTGGGAGAAATTGAAGGCCAAAGGTAAAGGGGATGGTTGAGGATTGGGATGATTACATAGTCGCACTGCTTAATGGACATGAATTTGAATTATTTCAGGAGATAGTGGAAGACAGAGGATCCTGGTGTGCTACAGTCCATGAGGTCACAGAGTTGGACAGTGACTGAACAACAACAATTAAAAATTGATGTATCAAAAAAAGTCAATGAAAATATTTTAAACTATTTCAAATGAGACAAAGTTTTGAAAAAATATGCATAATTTCATAATTTCAGGACAGAAACGGTTTTAAAAATTCTTAAATTGCCATGATTTTTATTTCACTAATTGGATATCATTTTAATTAGTATATGCATAATTTAATGGCTCAGATCTTTATTGATATAAAATTACTTTTAATAAAATTAAACACCTTGTTGTTTTTCAGTTCTAAGGGAAGAAAAAGTGAAAAATTAGAAAGTTATTGCCCCAAGAGAATATCTCTAATATGTTCCACTGATTAAAAAAATGTATTTCCATGTATTTATTGCATTTACTAGTAAAAAAAAAAAATAAAGTGCTACAGTGATTAAAAATTCTAGTAATTTAAAAACTATAACATATGTTAAAAAGATTCATTAATCAATTCCCCATTTGTGCTATTAAAAGAAATGATGATTCTATTGGTGAATTTTCAGTCTCTTACTTGGAATGTGTGCTTGTGTGTTTAATATATAGTATATATATAAATAATTTGTTCAGTTACAATACTAAAATTTCTTTCTTAAAAGCTACACATTAAGTGGAAAGTAATCTCTTAATATCTGATTTAGTAACAAGAGCTTAGGGAAGTTTGTTGTTTGGTCACTCAGTCGTATCCAACTCTTTATCACCTCATGGACTGTAGCATGCCAGGCTTCCCCGTCTTGCACCATTTCCTGGAGTCTGCTCAAACTCACGTCCATTGAGTCAGTGATGCCATCCAGTCATCACATCCTGTCATCCCCTTCTCCTCTTGCCTTAAATCTTTCCCATCATCAGGGTCTTTTTCAATCTCATCAGGTGAGAGGAAAGAGGAAAAAAATATGAAGAAAGACAGTATTTAACATTTATTGGGAACTTAATGTGAGCAAGGCCTAAATTTAAGTAATGCATATATAACATTCAATTATTTAGATTACATCATAAAATAGGTAAAATAAAATCAGTGACATAGGCACAAATACAGTATATAGAAACTTAGCAACTGGAAGAGCTGAGGTTGTAACCACCAGGCAGACCACTAACACAGACTCTCCTATATGTCTACTCTAAAATCAATACTACAATGAGGAATCACCTTACACCAGTCAGAATGCCCATAATCAAAAAGTTTACAAATCACAAATGCTGGAGAGGGTGTGGAGAAAAGGGAACCTCCTAAGTCATTGATGGAAATGTAAATTGGTAAACCTCTCCATAGTGGCTCTCAGAATTCATAGAGGCTCCTCAAAATTCTAAGAGTTGCCATTTGATCCAGCAATTCCACTCCTGTACATGTATCTGGACAAAACTCTAATTAGAAAAGATACATGCACTCTTATGTTCACAGCAGCTCTATTCACAATAACCAAGACATGGAAACACCTAAATGCACATCAACAAATGAATGAATAAAGAAGATGTGGTATATATACATACATTCATACATACATTCACACACACTCAGTGGAATACTATTCAGCCATCAACAAGAATGAAATAATGCCATTTGCAGCAATGTGGATAGAATCGGGGATTACCATACTAAGTGAAGTAAGCCAGAAAGAAAAGACAAATACCATATGATATTACATATCTGAAATTTAAAATATAACACAAATGAACTTGTCTATGAAATAGAAACATATTCACAGACATAGAGAACAAACTTGTGGTTCCCAAGAGGAAAGAGGGGCAGGGTGTTGCAGTGACAAGGAAGAAAAAAAAAAGAAGAGGAATGAGTTTTTTTTTTCTTTCCCTTTCTTGAGAACAAAAAAGATAAAGAGAAGAGTGAGCAGGCCCAAATATTCCTAGTTTTTTTCTTTCTTTTTCTGTTTTTGTTTTTACTTTAATTGTGCCTATCTCTGCATATCTGTAATTAAGTTTGCTTTTCTGCCCCCTAACTCTGCAGGAGCTACACTTCACACCTATTTTACTTTGACTCTATACTAAATACATCCTATATCTAGTGTTTACCCTTACAATACTCTTCCCCTACAGTTCTTTTTTTACATGTCAGAAAGAAGGCTGCAGAGCCATTGAACTGCCAGACTCAGTTACTGGGTTACTGATGCCAGCCTATGACTATCTTGCCAAAAAAGATCAATCTAGTCAAAGCTATGGTTTTTCCAGTAGTCATATATGGTTTGAGAGTTGGACAATAAAGAAAGCTGAGTACTGAAGAATTGATGCTTTTAAACTGTGGTGTTGGAGAAGACTCTTGAAAGTCCCTTGGACAGCAAAGAGATCAAACCAGTCAATTCTAAAGGAAATCAGTCTTGAATAATCATTGGAAGGGCTGATGCTGAAGCTGAAACTCCAATACTTTGGCCCTCCTGATACAAAAAACTGACCCACTGGAAAAACCCTGATGCTGGGAAAGATTGAAGGCAGGAGGAGAAGGGGACAACAGAGGACGAGATGGTTGGATGGCATCACTGATGCGACAGACATGAGTTTGAGTAAGCTCCGGGAGTTGGTGATGGGCAGGGAAGCCTGGTGTGCTGCAGTCCATGGGGTCATAAATAGTTGGACACAACTGAGTGACTGAACTGATAACTATCTTGGAAACAATGTGAGAGAAAGAAATCAAGATCCTAACACCTTTGCTCCTCATCACTGACTCCTGACTATAAGCCCTCATCTTTTTTAAGCCCCTAGACTGCTCATGGAGGTGGGGCACAGTTCCTGAAGCATGAGTCTCAACCTCTCAGCCAGCTGAGAATTAAAGCCACCTTTCTATGTCTCCAAACTTTATCTCTGTATTTTTTATTCAGCTTCAGTGGGCAGAGAAAGTCAAGATTTGGGCCAACAAGACAGGGAGGGATGGTTGGGAGTTTGGAATCAGCACTTGTAAACTATTATATATAGAAAGGTAAATAACACAGTCTTATTGTATACCACAGGGAGCTATATTCAGTATCCATAATAAATTATAATAGAAAATAAAAATATAAATAAATTACTTGACACCTCTAGATACCTTTAGTCAAGGGTAGACAATCTCCAGTTGATTATACTTTTCAAAATTCCCTACTTTCTTACACCTTCACATAAATATGCATTTATTTTCATCTAAAATACATTGAACAGAATATGTGAAACAAGGAAGGATTTCAGATTTAACATATGTAAATTAATTTTTTCTACAGGCCAGACTTTGCAACAAGGTTTGTCTTAGAGAGGGGCGGCCTTTATCTCCTTGACTGTCGTCCTTGGTCTGTATCCATGGGATTCTCTTGGCAAGAATACTGGAGTGGGTTGCCATTTCCTCCTCCAGGGGATCTTCCCAACCTAGGGATCAGAATCACATCTCTGAAAGGTACCCTAAATTAACTTTCAGTCCAAGCAAATGTGATGTGCTTGTTTTCTAATCATATCTTCAAAACATTTACCACAAGGAGACTGTGGTTTCTGAACCTTTCCTTCCTACATGGTAATTACATAAATGCTACCATTTCAGGGATTCAATAGCAAAGATGTTTTTAGTACTTGTAGTTATATCAAACTGACACATGGCAACTAAAACTTGGTTACATTCAACTTTTTTTTTTTTTTAAGAAAAATAGTCTTGATTTCCCTAATACTGTAGTATTAGAGGCCTGAGACTATTTACAATTTCTGATCACTTTCATTCATATTCTAATGATAATGATTCTAATTCTAATGATAAAATACAATGTAATTCAATATAGCCACTTCCTATTTATTATCTTTTAAAATTATCAAGATGGCTACTTACTGGTGATAGTTTGGAGAAGAGTTAAGAAAGCAGCACACCAACTGAAATAAAATATGCTTCATATTTTATTATCTGTGATTGAAAGATAACTCAAATTGTCCAATTAAATATATACAATTCAGATATGTTACCCACTGTCAAACTTCACTAGTAAATTTAATAAGTAATTCTGAGCCCCAGGAAAAATAGTAAGATCAATCTTAGATCTTTTCTGTCACCATAAGAATATTCTCTATCCCATATTTTTGTTACAAGGATCATCCCGCATCCCAACCCACTCTCTTATGTCTCCAGCTTTGGCAGGCAGGTTCTTTCCCCCTGTGGCTTCCCTTGTAGCTTGGTCAGTAAAGAATCCGCCTGCAACTCAGAGACACAGGTTCGATTCCTGGGCCAGGAAGATCCCCTGGAGAAGGAAATGGTGACCCACTTCAGTATTCTTGCCTGGAGAATCCCATGGACAGTGGAGCCTGGTGGGCTATAGTCCACGGGGTTGCAAAGAGCTGGATACAACTGAGCGACTAAACCACCACCATCTTTACCACTAAAGATGTGGTACCTGGGAAGCCAGTGTCAGCCAGTGTCAAACTTCACTAGTAAATTTAATGAGATAAGTAATTCGGAGCCCCAGGAAAAGCAGTAAGATCTATCTTAGATCTTTCCTGTCCACATAATAATATTCTCTAACTCCTGTTTTTGTCACAGATCTCTCTCAATGTTGCAAACAGAGCTTTACTTACAAAGAATGAAGCAACTCTGGAGATGTTACATCTCCATTTTATACGCTGATAAGTATATAATATGACATTTTATAGGGATGTATAGCATGCAATTCTATATAACCCATGTTTATTTATCAAATGCAATCCTATATATAACAGATTCAACCTTTAAAACATTCTATACCTATGTATTTTCCCACTAGTAACTGCCATCAGTGTGTCTGCTAATAGGTTTGTCATTATATTTAGTAATCATCTCCATTCCCCCCTCTCCTCCTTCCTTCATTCCACTCACCTCCCTGCCTTCTTTCCTCTCATTTTTTTCTTTTATACTTTCATGGTTGAACTTTCACTGGAAAAGTAGGAATTGGATTTCAGTTTTGCTGCTAATACTTTCCCTTCAGCATGCAAAACAACAAACAAAATACAAAAACAAAAAACACATAAAGAAACGAGGACAGGTCTTCTGAAATCTCAACTCATATTAAGTATATAACATCCCTCCTTCAAGCCCTACAGAGCAATGAGGTTATAAAAACTAGGTTTATTATATATGTTGACTTAAATATTTCCAACCTAAAAGTTGAGAGTTATGTTTTATTCAGTGAGAATTTTTAGGACTTCAAGCCCAGGAGACAGCATATCAAGTGACCCTGAAAGAACTGTTACGGAAAAGAAAGGGGAGGAGCCAGACTGTATAGAAGCTTTGCAGCAAAGTACAGGTAGACTGAACATCAAAAGACTATTGTTAATTAGAGAAAACCATATTACCCAGGTTAAGGAATTTAGTGCTTTCCTATGTATGGGAAGATCCAAGACTCTGGGCTTGTTGGAATCATTCCTTTGATATGCATCTCAGCTTTCTTGGGCCAATAGCTTGCGTTTTTAACATCCTGAGCTTCCTTGGGGCTCACCATGGGGGAGTGACTACAGTCTGATGGCTGCTGCATGGCAGGTTGACTTTTCTTTCCTCTGGTCCCTCAGGGCTTACTAGCTCACACCGGAGGGCTGCAGTCACTGATGACTATGACGTGCTTGTTTACTGATATGACAGGAAATAGTCCACTTCTCATATGGCTATAAATTTTATGTGAAATCATAAAAAACGCTGATTCAATTAAAGCAAAATAAAATGGTGGATGTCAGAGGCTGAGATGAGGGAGAAATGGGGAAATACAGACCAAACTCTCAGTTACAAGATTAAGTTCTGAGGCTCTAATGTAAAACATGGTGACTATAGTTATTATCGTATACTTGAACGTTTCTGAGAGTAGATCTTAAGTGGTTTTATCACATACACACAAAGTTAATTATGTGACATGATGGCTGTGTTAATTATCTTGATTTTGATAATCATTCCACAGTGTATATGCCTATAAGAAATCATGTCATACATTTTGCATATATACAATTTGTCAATTGTTTCTCAATAGAGTTGGGGAGGAAAACCTTATCTGCATCCAGAATCTCTTGTGAATATTAAATTTAAAAATATATATTTTAATCTAGATTTGAAAGAGGTAGATAGAAGCAGTAGCAGATTACAGGCAAATAAGCCCAAATCCTGCTTAAGTATTATTCATAAGAAACAACACTGATAATGAAAGAAAGAGAAGTCATAAACAGATGAGAAATTATAGAATATATAAGATTTTCTGTTCCACTGGGTGTGTCTCTGAAGGAAAAGCAAAGGTTTTTCCAGATTTTCTGAATTAGGAAATCAATGGTAGAATCCACCTAGCATTTCTGTGCTCAGTCGTGTCTGACTCTGCAACCCTGTGGACTATAGCCTGCCAGGATAGCCTGTCCGTGGGATTTTCCAGGCAAGAATGCTGGAGTGGGTTGCCATTTCCTACTCCAGAGGATCTTCCTGACTCAGGAATCGAACCTGCATCTCTTGGTCACCTATATTGGCAGGTGGATTTTTTTACCACTAGCACCGCCTGGGAAGCCCAGAATCCACCTAGGTAAGATTGTTATTATTATTATATATATTTATTTTTTACAAAAATAAAGTTGTATATTTATTTTAAATAACATTGATCTCACTTTCTGACTGAAAAAAACACACAACCTTAAAGTTGAGAATTATGTTTTCTTCAGCGGACATACCAAAGGCTCAAACCCAGCACACAGGCTCTCAGACAGCTCAGAGGGACTGTTCTGAAGAGCTAAGGGTAGAGCCAGGATATGTAGGAGCTTTGCACAAACATTGAATATCAAATGATTTCTGCTAATTAAAGGACAAACAAACATCTCAAGTTAATGAATTTAGCTCTTTTCTATGTGTGGGAAGATAGCAAGAGCCTAGGCTCATTCATATCATTCCTTTGGTATGAACCTTAACTCTCTAAGGCCAGTATTCTGTTTTTCTCCATCCCAAATTCCCTCAGGGAGCACAGTCATGGTGACTGCAGTGGCTAAAGGCTTGATAGCTGCAACATCCTTTCTTTATTATATGTCAGGGGATATTCTGCTTCTACCTACTCAGGACTAGAGTCCCTCTTATGCTGAAGAGCAAAATATACTTTATGTAAGACCAAACCATTCAAAGAAATAAGCTATTTTCTTGAAATTGAACCACCTGTGCAAGATGAATTAAACCTGTAAGAGTTGTAGCATAATTAAAATAAAATAGGTATGCTAACAATGTGACTTTATGTTACCATAAATCAAATGAGATAGTAGAAATTGGAAAACATCTATAATAGAGAAAAAAAAAAGCAACAGTGAAATTTGAAATTAGCATTATAGTTATTTGACATTTACTTTCTAGATTTAGAAACAAATTGCATATAAGGAAATGGTTTAAATGAAAATTGAATATGAAGTATTCCTTCATTTTTACTGTAAGTATTTCTGATGAGTTCTCTGTCTTTTCTTGCTATGAAATTCACTGTTTTATGTGCCTGTCACATTGAGAAATATTAAATTTCACTTTAATCTTACTAAACTATTTAATCAATTTTATTGTGCCTACAAGAATTTATCTTTGAATAGCTTGTCAAAAGTTCTCTGCAGAAAAACTGACAAAGAGTAATATGATTAAAATGCTGCATAAAAATATTATCACATATATTAATTTCCATAGTGAATGAAATATTCTATATTCCCTTAAATTCTTTATTCATCTAAGTTTCACATAGTTTTAAATACATGTTGTGCCATTCTGTTTCTATTTGTAGTATAGATTCCCTATCATGATTTAATAACATATCATTCCATGTGGATCACAATAAACTGTGGATAATTCAGAAAGAGATGGGAATAGCAGACCACCTGACCTGCCTCTTGAGAAACCTATATGCAGGTCAGGAAGCAACAGTTAGAACTGGACACAGAACAACAGACTGGTTCCAAATAGGAAAAGGAGTATGTCAAGGCTGTATATTGTCACCTGGCTTATTTAAATTATATGCAGAGTACATCATGAGAAACGTTGGGCTGGAGGAAGTACAAGCTGGAATCAAGATTGCCGGGAGAAATATCAATAACCTCAGATATGCAGATGACACCACCCATATGGCAGAAAGTGAAGA
>NW_011494712.1:137732-154435 GCF_000754665.1 Bison bison bison
GGGAGAAATATCAATAACCTCAGATATGCAGATGACACCACCCATATGGCAGAAAGTGAAGAGGAGCTAAAGAGCCTCTTGATGAAAGTGAAAGAGGAGAGTGGAGAGTGGAAAAGTTGGCTTAAAGCTCAACATTCAGAAAACTAAGATCATGGCATCTGGTCCCATCACTTCATGGCAAATAGATGGGGAAACAGTGGAAACAGTGTCAGACTTTATTTTTCCGGGCTCCAAAATCACTGCAGATGGTGATTGCAACCATGAAATTTAAAGACGCTTACTTCTTGGAAGGAAAGTTATGACCAACCTAGACAGCATATTAAAAAGCAGAGACATTACTTTGCCAACAAAGGTTCGTCTAGTCAAGGCTATGGTTTTTCCAGTGGTCATGTATGGATGTGAGAGTTGGAATATAAAGAAAGCTGAGCACCGAAAAATTGATGCTTTTTAACTGTGGTGTTGGAGAAGACTCTTGAGAGTCCCTTGGACTGCAAGGAGATCCAACCAGTCCATCCTAAAGGAGATCAGTCCTGGGTGTTCATTGGAAGGACTGATGTTGAAGCTGAAACTCCAATACTTTGGCCACCTGATGCGAAGACCTGACATTTGAAAAGACCCTGATGCTGGGAAAGATTGAGGGCAGGAGGAGAAAGGGACGGCAGAGGATGAGATGGTTGGATGGCATCACCGACTCAATGGGCACAAGTTTGGGTAAACTCCAGTGGTTGGTGATGGACAGGGAGGCCTGGCATGCTGTGCATCATGGGGTCGCAAAGAGTCAGACAAGACTGAGCAACTGAAGTGAACTGATCATTCCGTTTAGCTTATTCACGATAATTTAATTTATCCTAAACTTCCTTTCTGTCCCTCCTTTTGTCCTTCAGGAGAGCACTGAATTGTCCTTTGTTTTATAACAAACTGTTGCTGCTGCTGCTGCTGCTGCTGCTGCTGCTAAGTCACTTCAGTCATGTCCGACTCTGTGGGACCCCAGAGACGGCAGCCCACCAGTCTTCCCTGTCTCTGGGATTCTCAAGGCAAGAACATTGGAGTGCATTGCATTTCCTTCTCCAATATATGAAAGTGAAAAGTGAAAGTGAAGTCGCTCTGTCGTGTCTGGCTGTTAGAGACCCCGTGGACTGCAGCCTACCAGGCTCCTCCGTCCATGGATTTGCCAGGCAAGAGTACTGGAGTGGGTTGCCATTGCCTTCTTAGCCTCTAACTATTATCTCCTTTATCTGTATCATTAATTTTCTGTGTTTATTCTATCATTTTCTTTCTCTTTTTCCTTACAAGATAATGAATATAGTTCCCTGTGCTATAAGTAGGTTCTTGTTTATCTATTTTACACATAGTAGAATCTGTTAATCTCAAACTCTGCATTTATCCCAAGCTCTGAATTGATCCCTCCCCGCTTTTCCCCTTTGGTAACTATAAATTTGTTTAAGTTTATGAGTCTACTTTTGTTTTGTAAATAAGTTCATTTGTATCATTTTTTAGATTCTACATATAAGTGATATATTTGTCTTTGTCCGTCTGACCTCACTTAGTAGGATAATCTCTAGGTGCATCCATGTTGCTGCAATGGTCATTTCTGCATTCCTTTTTTATGACTGAGAAATATTCCAGGGTGTGTTTGTGTGTGTGTATACACACACACTACATTTTCTTCTTTATCCATTCATCTGCAATGGACAATTTAGTTTCTTCCACGTCTTGGCTATTTGGCTTTTGTAAAGCTACTATTTTCACTGGACATAAATATGTCTTCATGACAAACATTTAAAAAACTTATTCCTCAACCTCACATCCATTGCCTATTTCCTGAATTATCTCACATCTCAAAATATTAGCTTAACCTTGCTATCTCTACTGTACAATTCATTCTTTCCTCAACTTGTTCCCCCTAACTTATAAAAGGTCTCTGATGACAATTATATTGTCAATTATATAAAAGTCAGGGGATAACCTTTATTCTCTTCACACTCAGTTTTCCAACAGCATTTGATATGATTTCATCTCCCTTCTTTTTTGTAAGGTTTTGTCTTCTGGATTTCCCTTGAAACCATATCCATCTAGTATTATTCCTCTATCATTCTCTGCTTCATCTGAGTTTTATCTTCTCCAAAAACCTCCAAATGTCTGCTTGCTCCAGTGCTCAGTATCCAGTACTCTTTTATATCTGTAATCTCATTGAATGTCAAACTTTTAATAAGATGTATAAATTGATGAATTTCTAACCCCTATTTTTATCCAGGAATTCTTCCTGAGCTCTGAAGTATTGTATCTAACAGCCTTTTTGACTTCTGCATTTAAATATTTATTGCAGTTCTCAACTTGCCAAATCAGAACTCTAGGTGTATAAACCTCCCTCAAATTGCTCCTCTGAGTTCCATTTCATTTGTACATTCAAATGATATTTTGAGTGCGAACATGTGACAGGCACCAATGGTATACCTAGGGAAACACAGAAGGAATTGTCTGCCTGGTTCAGGTAATTAATGGATGTACTATCTAAAAAGAAGTTTTAGGGGCAGTCCTAAGATGGCAGAGGAATAGGATAGGGAGACCACTTTCTCCCAACAAATTCATCAAAAGAACATTTGAACGCTGAGCAAATTCCACAAAACAACTTCTGAATGCTGCCAGAGGACATCAGGCACCCAGAAAGGCAGCCCACTGTCTTCAAAAGGAGAAGGAAGAAATCCAGCTCCACCCACCAGAACACCAACACAAGCTTCCCTAACCAGGAAACCTTGACATGCCACCCGTCCAACCCCATCCACAGCGAGGAATCTCTACAATAACGAGGAACCACCAACTGCCAGAATACAGAAAGACCACCCCAAACACAGCAATACAAACAAGATGAAAAGGCAGAGAAATACCCAGAAGGTAAAGGAACAGGATAAATGCCCACCAAACCAAACAAAAGAGGAAGAGATAGGGAATCCACCTGATAAATAATTTGAATAATGATAGTGAAAATGATCCAAAATCTTGAAAACAAAATGGAGTTACAGATAAATAGCCTGGAGACAAGGATCTAGAAAATGCAAGAAATGTTTAACAAGGACCTAGAATAAATAAAAAGTCAATATATAATGAATAATGCAATAAATGAGATCAAAAACACTCTGGAGGGAACCAACAGTAGAATAACGGAGGCAGAAGATAGGATAAGTGAGGTAGAAAATTGAATGGTAGAAATAAATGAAACAGAGAGGAAAAAAGAAAAAAAATAATTAAAATAAATGAGGACAATCTCAGAGACCTCCGGGACAACATTAAATGCCCCAACATTCAAATCATAGGAGTCCCAGAAGAAGACGACAAAAAGAAAGACCATGAAAAAAATACTTGAGGAGAAATAGTTGAGAACTTCCCTAAAATGGGGAAGGAAACAATCACCCAACTCCAAGAAAACCAGAGAGTCCCAAACAGGATAAACCCAAGATGAAACACCCCAAGACACATATTAATCAAATTAACAAAGATCAAACACAAAGAACAAATATTAAAAGCAGCAAGGGAAAAACAACAAATAACACACAAGGGGATTCCCATAAGGATAACAGCTGATCTTTCAATAAAAACTCTTCAGGCCAGAAGGGAATGGCAAGATATACTTAAAGTGATGAAAGAAAATAACCTACAGCCCAGATTACTGTACCCAGCAAGGGTCTCATTCAAATATGAAGGAGAAATCAAAAGCCTTACAGACAAGCAAAGGCTGAGAGAATTCAGGACCACCAAACCAGCTCTCCAACAAATGCTAAAGGATATTCTCTAGACAGGAAACATAAAATGGGTGTATAAACTCGAACCCAAAACAATAAAGTAAATAGCAATGGGATCATACTTATCAATAATTACCTTAAATATTAATGGGTTGAATGCCCCAACCAAAAGACAAAGACTGGCTGAATGGATACAAAAACAAGACCCCTCTATATGTTGTCTGCAAGAAACCCACCTTGAAACAAGAGACCCATACAGACTGAAAGTGAAGGGCTGGAAAAAGATATTCGACACAAATAGAGACCAAAAGAAAGCAGGAGTAGCAATACTCATATCAGATAAAATAGACTTTAAAACAAAGTCTGTGAAAGAGACAAAGGAGGACACTACATAATGATCAAAGGATCAATCCAAGAAGAAGATATAACAATCATAAATATATATGCACCCAACATAGGAGCACCACAATATGTAAGACAAATGCTAACAAGGATGAAAGGGGAAATTAACAATAACACAATAATAGTGGGAGACTTTAATAACCCACTCACACCTATGGATAGATCAACTAAATAGAAAATTAACAAGGAAACACAAACTTTACATGATACAATAGACCAGTTAGACCTAACTGATATCTATAGGACATTTCACTGCAAAACAATGAATTTCATGTTTTTCTCAAGTGCACATGGATCCTTCTCCAGGATAGATCACATCCTGGGCCATAAATCTAGCCTTGGTAAATTAAAAAAAATTTGAAATCATTCCAAGCCTCTTTTCTGACCACAATGCAGTAAGATTAGATGTCAATTACAGGAGAAAAACTATTAAAAATTCCAACATATGGAGGCTGAACAGCACGCTGCTGAATAACCAATAAATCACAGAAGAAATAAAAAAAGAAATCAAAATATGCATAGAAACGAATGAAAATGAAAACACAACCCAAAACCTATGGGACACTGTAAAAGCAGTGCTAAGGGGAAGGTTCATAGCAACACAGGCTTACCTTAAGAAACAAGAAAAAAAGTCAAATAAATAACCTAACTCTACACCTAAAGCAACTTGAAAAGAAATGAAGAACCCCAGGGTTAGTAGAAGGAAAGAAATCTTAAAAATTAGGGCAGAAATAAATGCAAAGAAACAAGAGAGACCATAGCAAAAATCAACAAAGCCAAAAGCTGGTTCTTTGAGAGGATAAATAAAATTGACAAACCATTAGCCAGACTCATCAAGAAACAAAGGGAGAAAAATCAAATCAACAAAATTAGAAATGAAAATGGAGAGATCATAACAGAAAACACAGGAATACAAAGGATCACAAGAGACTACTATAAGCAACTATACGCCAATAAAATGGACAACTTGGAAGAAATGCACAAATTCTTAGAAAAGTACAACTTTCCAAAGCTGAACCAGGAAGAAATGGAAAATCTTAACAGACCCATCACAAGTACAGAAATTGAAACTGTAATCAGAAATCTGACAGCAAACAAAAGCCCAGGACCAGACGGCTTCATAGCTGAATTCTACCAAAGATTTAGAGAAGAGCTAACACCTATCCTACTCAAACTCTTCCAGAAAATTGCAGAGGAAGGTAAACTTCCAAACTCATTCTATGAGGCCACTATCACCCTAATACCAAAACCTGAGAAAGATGCCACAAAAAAGAAAACTACAGGCCAATATCACTGATGAACATAGATGCAAAAATCCTTAACAAAATTCTAGCAATCAGAATCCAACAACATATTAAAAAGATCATACATCATGACCAAGTGGGCTTTACCCCAGGGATGCAAGGATTCTTCAATATCCACAAATCAATCAATGTAATACACCACATTAACAAATTGAAAGATAAAAACCAAATGATTATCTCAATAGATGCAGAGAAAGCCTTTGACAAAATTCAACACCCATTTATGATTTAAAAAACCCTCCAGAAAGCAGGAATAGAAGGAACATACCTCAACATAATAAAAGCTATTTATAACAAAGCCACAGCAAACATTATCCTCAATGGTGAAAAATTGAAAGCATTTCCCCTAAAGTCAGGAACAAGACAAAGGGTGCCCACTCTCACCACTACTATTCAACATAGTTTTGGAAGTTTTGGCCACAGCAATCAGAGCAGAAAAAGAAATAAAAGGAATCCACATTGGAAAAGAAGTAAAACTCTCACTGTTTGAAGATGACATGATCCTATACATATAAAACCCTAAAGACTCATCCAGAAAATTGCTAGAGCTAATCAGTGAATATAGTAAAGTTGCAGGATATACAATGAACACACAGAAATCCCTTGCATTCCTATACACTAACAATGAGAAAACATAAAGAGAAATTAAGGAAACAATTCCATTCACCATTGCAATGAAAAAAATAAAATACTTAGGAATATATCTACCTAAAGAAACTAAAGACCTATATATAGAAAACTATAAAACACTGGTGAAAGAAATAAAAGAGGACACAAATAGATGGATAAATATACCATGTTCATGGATTGGAAGAATCAATATGATGAAAACGAGTGTACTACCCAAAGCAATCTATAGATTCAATACAATTCTATCAAGCTACTAATGGTATTTTTTTACAGAACTAGAACAAATAATTTCACAATTTGTATGGAAATACAAAAAACCTCAAATAGCCAAAGCAATCTTGAGAAAGAAGAATGGAACTGGAGGAATCAACCTGCCTGACTTCAGGCTCTACTACAAAGTCACAGTCATCAAGACAGTATGGTACTGGCACAAAGACAGAAATATAGATCATTGGAACAAAATAGAAAACCCAGAGATAAATCCACGCACCTATGGACACGCACCTATGGAGGCAAGAATATACACTGGAGAAAAGACAATCTCTTTAACAAGTGGTACTGGCAAAACTGGTCAACCACTTGTAAACAATGAAACTAGAACACTTTCTAACACCATACACAAAAATAAACTCAGAATGGATTAAAGATCTAAACGTAAGACCAGAAACTATACAACTCCTAGAGGAAAACTTAGGCAAAACACTCTCCGACATAAATCACAGCAGGATCCTCTATGACCCACCTCCCAGAATATTGGAAATAAAAGCAAAAATAAACAAATGGGACCTAATTAAAATTAAAAGCTTTTGCACAACAAAGGAAACTATAAGCAAGATGAAAAGACAGCCTTCAGAGTGGAAGAAAATAATAGCAAACGAAGCAACTGACAAAGAACTAATCTGAAAAATATACAAGCAACTCCTGCAGCTCAATTCCAGAAAAATAAACGACCCAATCAAAGAATGGGCCAAAGAACTAAACAGACATTTCTCCAAAGAAGACATACAGATGGCTAACAAACATATGAAAAGATGCTCAACATCACTCATTATCAGAGAAATGCAAATCAAAACCACAATGAGGTACCATTTCACACCAGTCAGAATGGCTGCTATCCAAAAGTCTACAAGCAATAAATGCTGGAGAGAGTGTGGGGAAAACGAAACCCTTTTACACTGTTGGTGGGAATTCAAACTAGTACAGCCACTATGGAGAACAGTGTGGAGATTCCTTTAAAAAACTGGAAATAGAACTGCCATACGACCCAGCAATCCCACTGCTGGGCATACACACCGAGTAAACCAGAATTGAAAGAGACACGTGTACCCCAATGTTCATCACAGCACTGCTTATAATAGCCAGGACATGGAAGCAACCTAGATGTCCATCAGCAGACGAATGGATAAGAAAGTGGTGGTACATATACACAATGGAGTATTACTCAGCCATTAAAAAGAATACATTTGAATCAGTTCTAATGAGGTGGACGAAACTGGAGCCTATTATATGGAGTGAAGTAAGCCAGAAAGAAAAACACCAATACAGAATACTAATGCATATATATGGAATTTAGAAAGAGGGTAACGATAACCCTGTATGCGAGACAGCAAGAGAGATATAGATGTATAGAACAGTCTTTTGGGTCTGTGGGAGAGGGCAAAGGTGGGATGGTTTGGAAGAATGGCATTGAAACATGTATATTATCATAAGTGAAATGAATCGCTAATCCAGGTTCGATGCATGATGCAGGGTTCTCGGGGCTGGTGCACTGGGATGACCCAGAGAGATGATATTGGGAACACATGTATACCTGTGGCAGATTCATGTCAATGTATGGCAAAACCAATACAATATTGTAAAATAATTAGCTTCCAATTAAAATAAATAAATTTATATTAAAACATTTTTAAAATAAAAAGTTTTAAACCTCACAAAGATATCTAAAATCAGTCTACTTCTAAACCATGCAATGGAAACCTAAATGATGTCTGTGATTAAAAAAAAAAAAAAATTATTCTTCCCTGAAAAAAATTATTATAAATTCTAAGTATCTTCTATGATTACCATTGATTTTCATATATGTAAGATTGAATTAGGACTTATTTTCTTCATTTATCTTGAAATAAACATCTTAGCCTATACGCAAATTAATTTAGATAACTCCTTGTTGACAGACACATACAGACTCAGATTTTCTGATTCCTGTGGAGAGTATGCAATGCTTTAAATTCATCTAGGCTTGTTTCAGATGCAAATATGCCTCCACACTCTGTGGCATTACATTTCTGCTTACATCTGCTTACATTTCTGTATGCAGAAAGTTAAACATTGGTATCAGAGAGAATATAATGGAAAATCTGCAGTTACTGAAATTCTGAAATTCTATAGGAGTTTTTGGGTTTTAAATTTTTGTTTAGAATTTAAAACAAGGAAAATAGTTTAAATTGGTATTTTGTTTGGGATGGACATGTACACACTGCTATATTTAAAATGGACAACCAACAAGAACCCACTGCATAGCATGTGGAACTCTGCTCCATGTTATATGCCAGCCTGGACAGGAGGGGTGTTTGGGGGAGCATGGATACATGTATATGTATGACTGAGTCCCTTCACAGTTCATCTGAAACTATCACAACATTGTTAATCAGCTATGTAAAAAGTTTAAAATATGGAAAAAATATAAATTTTAGTTCATATGAAAACAATTTAAAAGTAAACAGTACCTTTAAAACTGAAAATTATTTTTCTTAATTATGGAGATTGGTGGCTCAGATGGTAAAGTGTCTGCCTACAATGCAGGAGACCCGGGTTCAATCCCTGGGTTGGGAAGATCTCCTAGAGAAGGAAATGGCAACCCACTCCAGTATTCTTGCCTAGAAAATCACATGGATGGTAGAACCTGGTAGGCTACAGCCCATGGGGTGGCAAAGAGTCGGACACAACTGAGTGACTTCACTTTCACTTTCAATGAATTAAGGAAATAATACTAACTGGGTGTTGTGTAATTATTGTTTAAAACAATTCTGTCAAACAGAGGATTGGTTGATTAAAATTATCAAGTGGTTTATTATGCCATGCACACTACTGGCAGGTCAGCCTTTGAAGAAACAAGAAGTGCAAAGAGGGCAGTGAGACCCAAATTTCAGTTATCACTAGTCCAGGATCTCAACTGATTTTGAGAACTTTCTTGCTTCTGCTCTCCTCTTAGTATTGGTTTCATTCTGTGGTCAGTCTATTCCAAGTGACCATAAAAGATGGATGCAAGCAAGTCCAGCTTTGAATACTCTGATAGCTTATAATTCTAACAGTGAGAAAGACCATTTCTTTCCCAGCACTTAAATACCAAATGTTAGGTATGCATTTCATTGGCTTAGGTAAGGCCACACTCCAATCCTCAAACCTAACTGGGACCACAAGGATAGAATACTATTATAAACAAGCCTGCGAGAAGAGGATTCTCCGTGATGGAGAGACTTATTCTAACCATGTAGATTCCAGTTTCAGTCACTCAGTCATAGCAGACTCTTTGCAACCCCATGGACTATAGCCTGCCAGGCTCCTCTGTCCTTGGAATTCTCCAGACAAGAATACTGGAGTGGGTTGCCATTTCATCCCTAGAATTACTTTTCAATAGAAAATCAAAAGAATGCTTATTCCAACTATATGATGGAATAAAAGAAGAGATAAAGTAAAACATAAAATGTGATTCATTATAAGCATCTTTTAAGAACATATGTTTTTCTTTCTATGAATATTTACTTAAAAAACACTCAAGAGTATCTTTATGGAATCAATATATATGCACATATATTTCACTGGCTTTATTAATATTGTTTATTCCCATATTGTTTTCTTAAAGAATGGTATAATTTGGAAAACATGGAATATCTGAATGAATCACTTCTACATTAATTTCACCATTGTTAAACAGTAATTATTTTGTGTTTTCCCTAAATTAATATATAAACTATGACTCATTTTTAATAATGTAATTTTAAAAATTCCTAACAGAGTCATTTCTAGTGTGGTCAAACATAAGATGTATACATATTATTTCTCATATGAATTGTTTCTTTATGCCTCTTGTCCATTTATTTATTTCAAATGTTGTTGATCTTATACTATGAAAATGAATAAACTTTCTTACTCTATGACTCTTTAATTATTTTTCAGAAATTATCAGATATGAAGTAACTACTCACTGAACTATGTGCTGAGAATATCTAGTGAACAAGAAATTCTGGTCACAAGTTTCATGTACTTAATTTTATTGTAAAGCACTTACACTACTTAGAAATAAAATCACTTGTATACCTGTGGTGGATTCATTTCGATATATGGCAAAAGCAATACAATATTGTAAAGTTAAAAAATATAATAAAATAAAAAAAGAAAGAATGAAAAAAAAAAGAAATAAAATCAATGCTTATGATCAAACTTACAAATATCTCTTTTCTAAATTTCTAAAGATTTATATCTTTAGGAAATACTCCAACAACTATAATTTATATTTCTCAGAGTGTTGTCTCCCTAAACACTTGCTTCAAAATAAGATGATTTTATTTTGTCAGTATTATTGGAAACATGTTTTATAATTAAATATATTTGGACTAAACAAAGTTAAACATGATTCTTCCTCTGAATTTTTCATGTCTGGAACATGTTACTAAATAATGTGAAGCTCTGAGAAGTGAAATGGTCACTCACGGTTCCCAGTCTTACTTTTTACCAAGAAATCTCTTCTCTGGATCATTTATTAGGGTGTATATTCAGTAGGACATTTTCAGTAGCTTGAGAAGACTTACTATAGCATAGAATCTTTGATATAGAAAAAAAGGATTCAGTTCTTTTTCTATCTAGAGGATCTTTTGATAAGTTATATAAATTATAGATATAAATTATTTTCCCAAAATATCTATCAATTTTAATATAATTAAATCTACTTTTCTGTTTTGTTAGGATTACTAGCATATACATAACATTAGATGTCTGGAATTTCTCTTTTGAGAGACAGCTTTACAGACACTAAAATATTTTAATAGTTTTATCAGCTTGCTCTTTTTTCAATGCTTATTTTTTTAAAATATTGCTTTTCTGAATTTTCTCCAATTTTTCAAAACATTTTAATATATAACTTTTCAACCTATAAAATTATCTTGTTGGTATTGCATTTATACTGTACTGAATTTATTGATTAAATTAGGGAAAATTCACAAAGGGAGAATATTTAACTTCTTCCTTCAAGATAATTATATGCCTTTCCATTATACAAATTTTAAATTCTTGCTAGGGCCTCCTATTTTATTTTAATAATTTTTGGAGATGTTGGTAATTTATTATTTTATTTTAGTAATGGGCACTTTTTCTTTATATTGATTTTTAAGGTTTCTGCAATAATATATGGAGGAGCCTGGAAGGCTGCAGTCCATGGGGTCGCTGAGGGTCAGACACAACTGAGGGACTTGACTTTCACTTTTCACTTTCATGTATTGGAGAAGGAAATGGCAACCCACTCCAGTGTTCTTGCCTGGAGAATCCCAGGGACAAGGGAGCCTGGTGGGCTGCCGTCTATGGGGTCGCACAGAGTCGGACACGACTGAAGTGACTTAGCAGCAGCAATAACATATGCATAGGCGAGGTCACTTCAAAGCTTTTGTTCATTTATGTGTCTGTTTTTGTTTTAATACTATAGCGATTAAGGAACAGACTTAATCATTCATATCTGGAAAACATTTTGCAAACAGAAATCACATATAATTGAACTGTCTTAGTTTATCTTTTATGACCAAATAAGTTATACATATAAAGTAGAGATGTTTTCTTTGGACTGGATGATTTTAATATGATGAATGACTATGGTTATAGAGATGTAGTTCATATTTTACTCAAAACTACAAATACATATATATTTTTGTTCTCGGTTAGTTGCAAAGTCATGTCTGACTCTTTGCGACCCCAAGGACTGCAGCACACCAGGCTTCCCTGTCCTTCCCTATCTCTCAGAGTTTGCTGAAACTAATGTCCATTGAGTTGGTGATGTTATCCAACCATCTAATTCTCTGGCACCCCCTTCTCCTCCTGACCTCAATTTTTGTCAGCATCAGAGACTTTACCAATGAGCTAGCTCTTCAAATAAGGTGGCCAAAGTATTGGAGCTTCAGCACCAGTCTTCCCAATGAATATTCAGGGTTGATTTACTTTAGGATTGATTGGTTTGACTTCTTTGCTATCCAAGGGACTCTCATATACATAAATTTGAAGGTCTTCTCAGGTGGTGTACTGGTAAAGAATCCACCTGCCAACGTAGGAGATGCAAGAGATGTGGGTATGATCTCTGGGTCAGGAAGATCCCTGGAGTAGGAAATAGCAACCGACTTCAGCATTCCTGTCTGGAAAATTCCATGGATAGAGGAGCCTGGCAGGCCTACAGCCCATGGGGTTGCAAGTCAGACACAACTGAGTACACAGCACATATATAAATTCATCTTAGTCAGTAGTTTTGAAACTGTCTTTAAAATTACTAATATTTATGGAGAGTATTTTCATTAAATTGTGGAAATTTTTAACATTGAACATGCAGCAATATACTTTTCAAAGAGTAAATATTTGTTATGATATCAGGCTTAAATTTAAAACTCAGTACTCAAGACAGTTTGGGGCAATAGAAAGATTGATGATCCTGGGTATAAGGAGTTATGCCTATTCTTCTAGTAATTTACTTTGTGATATAAGGTAAATTACTTTCATATTCTACACCTTGAGTTTCCAAATAAATGCATGTATTGTGGACAAACACTTGTATCCTATACAGCATTCTTCTGAGGAAACTAACACATTCCAATACTCAATTACTATGGCTATGATGATACTGAAACCCATCCTACAGTCTAGAGCATGCTGAAGATAGCCCAGATCTGCCTAATCTGAGCTCCATAGTAACAATCACATTTTCAGTGATTGATTATGACCCAGACGAGCCAACAGATTCAACCCTAAGACTTTTGCTCACAAATTGAAGACAAATCCTCCTCCCACTGAGGTTTTGGAGGGGGCTTCCCTGGTGGCTCAGAGGTTAAAGCATCTGCCTGCAATGTGGGAGACCTGGGTTCAATCCCTGGGTTGGAAAGATCCCCTGGAGAAGGAAATGGCAACCCACTCCAGTATTCTTGCCTGGAGAATCCCATGGATGGAGGAGCCTGGTGGGCTACAGTCCACGGGGTCGCAAAGAGTCAGACACGACTGAGTGACTAACACAACAAGAATTTTAGCTTAGGTCTGGTGGACAAATTTGTCATAATCTAGCAGAGGCTAGCTGAGAATAAAGCCAACATAGAGGAAAACAAGGTGGAAATGTTAGGTAGTTAGAATGGGAAAAAGGAGTCCGGAATGGTGGTGGATAAAAGACAAAAAAGGGAAAAGCCTGAGAAAATAGAACAAAGGAAGGTCTGAGGACAGGAGTGAGGACTTCAGGTAAAACAAACAGCCCTCCTGGCTAGCTCAATTTACATAGGGCAGGTTCAGGGGAAGGAGAAAAAAACATATAAAAAGGGGAGCCAAAATTGGACTGGGGGCTTCTCTTCTCTTTGTGTCTTTTGGGTTGGCCTGCCCTCACACCTCAAGGATGTATTTTCCTTTACTTTCTAAATAAAACTGAGCTGTAACACGGAGTTGTAACACTGGTCCATCCGGGGAAACTACACAGGGCTGTAACACTGGTCCGTCTGTTCCTTCAAATTTTTGCTGTGACGAGACAGAACCAAGGAAATTACAAACTGCCCTAACAGAAACAATTTACAAATAATTATAAATTTTATAATATTTTTTATTATAAATGTATTTAGCTAATTTTCCTATATCTGTTGTTTTTTTCCTAACTTCTGTACTATAGTCAACATATAGTTGCGATTAAAATACAAAATAAAATGCAGTTCTGACTTGAATATTTACTGTTTTCAGTTATAATCATGTATAAATCCAAAGTAAAACAGGAAAAACTTATGTCAAGATTTTATTCATTCACCACAGCTGTAAATGACTTCTTCACTGAATTACATGTAATTTTTGAATGCCAGAAGACTATGTCCCCAAACTGTTTTTGTTTTCTATTTTCAATGTAATGTCTAAAAATATGATGCACATTTAATTTCCCCCATCATTCTAAATAGTCAGCAAGACAATGAAGCAATCCTTGATTTGTAGCATTTGCCAATTTTTGTTTTATAAATTGGTAAATTTCTACTATGGCCTATTTCAGCCTACCAACATCACTAAGCCTTTGACAAAGTGAGAAGACCTGTATTTTCACCAGAATATACAACAAATTTAAATCATCTCAAGAGTATCAGATCAGATCAGATCAGATCAGTCACTCAGTCATGTCCAACTCCTTGTGACCCCATGAATCGCAGCACGCCAGGCCTCCCTGTCTATCACCAACTCCCGGAGTTCACTAAGACTCATGTCCATTGAGTCAGTGATGCCATCCACCCATCTCATCCTATGTTGTCCCCTTCTCCTCTTGCCTCCAATCCCCCCCAGCATCAGTCTTTTCCAATAAGTCACCCAAGTAAGACAGTAGGTGTTGCAAGAGGGCATCAGAGGGCAAACACACTGAAACCATACTCACAGAAAACTAGTCAATCTAATCACACTAGGACCACAGACTTGTCTAACTCAATGAAACTAAGCCATGCCCATGGGGCAACCCAAGATGGGCAGGTCATGGTGGAGAGATCTGACAGAATGTGGTCCACTGGAGAAGGGAATGGCAAACCACTTCAGTATTCTTGCCTTGAGAACCCCATCTCAAGAGTATAGGTTATACTAAACCTAGAAGAATATAATTGGGAAATTATGAATTTCAGTTATGTATTACCTTTGTTATTAATATAACATATTTAAGTCTAAGTTAATATAATTTAATTTTTAATAATGTCTGTATTTAACAACTTTAACAATTGCTTTTTCACAAACATCTTAAAAATTTAACATTACCACATTAGGATCTCTGTCTGAGTCATAGTTTCTGAACATTCAAATGGATAGTTTTGAGATAATTAAAACTCAATTCTGTAGGATTATCTCATTTGATAATTTCTATAGAATGAAACAGAAAATTGCTATTCTAATGGAAAGGAAAAACCTATTTGGTACCTATAACCTCGTGAAAGTATTCAGTCTCACTTAACATAGCCTTACATATAAAATATAATTGGTAAAAAAAAAAATTAGGGTTATTTTAGGAATTAAATGAGATCTGTAAATCTCTTAGCACAGTTCATGGGCATAAAAATTGAGTAATACTATATACTGCTATTGCTTTAATTATTAAAGCATTACTTTAGGTCTTAAACAGTTAAGGACATTCACTCCTGGGGGTAATATCTTCTTCTCATTTTGCTCATATATAGGGTATGAAATAAAATTTTGGTCCACTCAAGTTGTCTGGGCAAAGTTATGCCCTTTTGATGGACTCACTCACAGGGCTTCTGAGATATGCTGTTGCCTGGCTGAAACTTAATTCAGTCCTGAAACTCCAACCAGATTCTTCTAATCTTCAGCTCTATGGACAGTCAAATACAGGTAATCCTCAATACCTCGAACATGCTTTCTTTCACATTGTATCTGTTCCCTCTTTATGAACTCAAAGTAATCTCCTTGGGAGTTTCTGTTAGTGAATTGAGGAGTTTATGTTATATAAGACAGCTCTACTACTGCACTACTGCAAACCAAAACAAGCATATAAATAATCCGAACATTTTAAAGAGCAAATCATCATTATTACTCTTCTTTGGAGCGCTGTGTTTGCTAAGATTCGAGTTGGGTTGGTCCATTCAGCATGAAGAGTTATTCAGACGGGAAGCCTGCTCATTAATTGTGCCAATCACTGGCTAAAATTCAAGAGTTTTCACAGAATATCTTTTTTTCTCCAAATTCCAGTTCAAGCTGGATTTTAAATACAAGTGGTTACAAAATATTAATCCTAAACAGTGATTGCTATTCTATACTAAATTAGCCTGCCTATAGTTTTTAACATACAGTGCAGTATTAAATCATTACATGCCTTTGCATCAGTACAAATCTATATTGAAGTTTATAGTCATACATGCCCTAATAGAACATTTCCCATTTTTTAAGACTTCACACTGATAATTTCAGGCTACTCTGTGTAGAATTACAGTATAAGAGGCCATCATTCTGACATGATCTCAATTCACTAAATAATATAGGCCATTAGCTCCAAGGTCCCTTTTTGAAACTTCAATTCATTTTTCTAGTGCAATGAAAGAATATTTTAAAGAAATTTTCCTTCTCAAACTGAAGTTATACTACATACAGAGTATGCTGGAAGAAAAGTCAACCTAAGCAGATAAGAAGCCTTCAGTTCAGTCGCTCAGTCGTGTCTGACTCTTTGCGACCCCATGAATTGCAGCACACCAGGCCTCCCTGTCCATCACCAACTCCCGGAGTTCATTCAAACTCACGTCCAGCGAGTTGGTGATGCCATCCAGCCATCTCATCCTCTGTCATCCCCTTATCCTCCTGCCCTCAATCCCTCCCAGCATCAGAGTCTTTTCCAATGAGTCAACTCTTCCCATGAGGTGGCCAAAGTACTGGAGTTTCAGCT
>NW_011494712.1:154535-166052 GCF_000754665.1 Bison bison bison
ATGACCACTGGAAAAACCATAGCCTTGACTAGACGAGCCTTTGTTGGCAAAGTAATGTCTCTGCTTTTGAATATGCTATCTAGGTTGGTCATAACTTTCCTTCCAAGGAGTGTCTCTTAATTTCATGGCTTCAATCACCATCTGCAGTGATTTTGGAGCCCAAAAAATAAAGTCTGACATTGTTTCCACTGTTTCCCCATCTATTTCCCATGAAGTGATGGGACCAGATGCCATGATCTTCGTTTTCTGAATGTTGAGTGTTAAGCCAACTTTTTCACTCTCCTCTTTCACTTTCATCAAGAGACTTTTTAGTTCCTCTTCACTTTCTGCCATAAGGGTGGTGTCATCTACATATCTGAGGTTACTGGTATTTCTCCCTTAGGTTATAAGTGTTATAAAACTTGAAATAATCATGCCTACATAGTTCCGCTACTTGCAAGGGCTGTGACTTTGACAAAGTCATTTTTACCAGTTTTTTAATTAGTTTATCAAAATTTTAATTTATTTAAACAATATGTAATATAAATGTATACATGCATCAGCACTATAAATTATACAAAGTAAAATAATAAAAACATAAAGTAAATAGAATGAAAAATACCTGGCACACAAGAAGTACATTGTAAATATAATTTCCATTGCTGACTGGAATATTTTAAGCATGAGGTCACTCATTTACTAAATATGTATTTAATGATTATTTGCTCTGTGTGCTGAACTGTGTCTGACTCTTCACAACCACTTGGACTGTTAGCCAGCCAGTCTTCTCTGGCCATGGAATTCTCCAGGCAAGAATACTGGAGCAGTTTGCCATTTCCTATTCCAGGGGATCTTCCCAACCCAGGGATGGAAGCTGAGTCTCTTGCATTATGAATTATGGAACCTGTTTCTGGTATTAGCAGGAATGTTTTCTGCATTCACAGGCAAATCCTTCACCACTAGCACCACCTGGGAAGCCCAGTGATGGTCTACTACATGGCAGACACGGCATATAGTGGCAAATGATGAGTCACAGTCTCTGTCACCATGGAGCTAACTTAGACAGAGGCGGCTGTGCTGTGCTTAGTCGCTCAGTCATGTCCCACTCTTTCTGCCCCATGGACTGTAGCCAGCCAGGCTCCTCTGTCCATGGGATTCTCCAGGCAAGAATACTGGAGTGGGTTGCCGTGCCCTTCTCCAGGGGATCTTTTCAACCCAGGGACTGAGCCCAGGTCTTCCATATTACAGGCTGGTTCTTTACCGTCTGAGCCACCAGGGCAGCCATTTCTATGGTTAGATGCTGGGAAATTAGCCTCAAAGTTAGCTAATAAATGATATTTATAAACAGGATATATAATGCACTTCACCATATACTCAGATTATAAAAGAAATGCTTAAGTTTCTGTTTAGAAAAACAATAAGAGAGAAAGCTGAAGTTTAACAAAATCCAGGAAATATAGATGAAAGGCACAGCAGTAGATAGTTTCTTCTGAAAGCCTTAGCAAATAAAATTGAAGCAAAGAAATCCTAAATCTCTGAAGTGAATTCTGATCTAGTGGGGAACAAAGCTAACATCTGTGTAAGACAGAACTAATGTTGGCAGCTTAGAAAACAATGAAATCTACTGATGAACTCTAGTATGAAGTTACTGGGGAGAGGGTGAAAGCTATATTTCCCAGTATGTTATAGAAAGTAATGAAATTTCTAACTGCTTTTATAGACAGAAAAATCCATCTATCTAGACTTGGGGGTTTTGGTAGATTATTCTTCAACATATTCACTCTCCCTCCCCTACTCCGTGAAAAAATTATTTTACCAGTTGGGTTGGTCATATATCTTGTGTTGGCAATGAGATGTTAGCAGATGTGAGACCAGCAGAGGCTTAACGTATGCTTTTGGGGTGGAACTTATCTTCTGCAACTCTCCTGTATCCATGAAAAAGTAAATTTTCCTCTGGTTAGCAACGGCCCCTTCAATCTGGATCCAGAATAAATTCATCCTGAGCATATCTGAATGAAACTTACAGCTAAAAATGCAGCCAGAGACAGAGTCATTTGGGCAAGCCCCACCTGTGTTAGCGAACATCTTAGCAGGCATACAACTGTGATAACTAGGATAAATTGTTGCTTTAAAGTCAAGGAGTTTGTGTGGACTGCTGTACAGAATCATACCTGATACAGCTATCAGTAACAAAAAGGGAATGTTGCTTTAACAAAAACCTAACCTATGTGACAACAGGCTTTGGTATCATGTGAGAAAGAGAGAAGAGATTGTTAACTAACCCATCCTTCTCTTAATAATTGTATAAAGAGGTGGAGATAGTGTAAGAATTTATTATACAACTGCATAGGGAAACTTCTGCAAGGTTATCCATAAAAGAGAATTGAGAATGTCAGGTATTATTATACTTATGCACTGCTGCTGCTGCTGCTGCTAAGTCGCTTCAGTCGTGTCCGACTCTGTGTGACCCCAGAGACAGGAGCCCACCAGGCTCCCCTGTCCCTGGGATTCTCCAGGCAAGAACACTGGAGTGGGTTGCCATTTCCTTCTCCAATGCATGAAAGTGAAAAGCGAAAGTGAAGTCTCTCAGTCGTGTCCGACTCCTAGCGACCCCATGGACTGCGCCTACCAGGCTCTTCTGTCCATGGAATTTTCCAGGCAAGAGTACTGGAGTGGGGTGCCATTGCCTTCTCCAATACTTATGCACAGGGATGGTATTCAAATATTTAACAAGTAGAAAAGAACTGGTACTGGGGAACACATGTATACCTGTGGTGGATTCATTTTGATGTTTGGCAAAACTAATACAATTATGTAAAGTTTAAAAATAAAATAAAATTTAAAAAAAATAAAAATAAATAAATAATTGACAAGAAAAAAAAAAAGAAAAGAACTGGTACCAAATTAAATGGGTACAACAAATGAAAATGGATTTTGTTAGTAAACAACTGGTATAGTTGTAATGGTATAAGCCAGGTTAATGTACTTTAACTCCAAAATTAGTTTGTACTTCATAGTGAAAAGATTTCTCTGTATTGATTAGAAAAAAAGAGTAGAATAACAGCAAGTAATTTTTATCACAAAACAGGAAATAAGAATATTCTAATTCTTTAATTCTTCAATAACTTTATTTACAGTCATTATTCTTTTTCTCCGACCCCAATTCTTATATTGAGAACTCTTGTTTTCCAACTTTTACCTGTGCTGAAAAGCTAGGTTTGGATCTCAGCCCCTAACTAGATCATGCTGAAATATAAACACAGAGTCAATATTCCACTAGTATTTTTCAATTATTTTTTCAGCAACACTGTAAAGGTATGTTCTATTCACTTGCTGTATGTTGCACATATGAAGATGAAAAAGCAACTTGAACACCATGTGTGTGTGAGTCACTCAGTTGAGTCTGGCTCTTTGCGACATAGACTATAGCTCACAAGGCTCCTCTGTCCATGCAATTCTCCAGGCAAAAATACTGGAGTGGGTTACCATTCCCTTCTCCAGGGAATCTTCCCAGCTGAGGGAATTGAACCCAGACCTCCTGCATTGCAGGTGGATTCTTTACCATCTGAGCTACCAGGGAAGCTAATGTAGTATTCTCCCCACTTTGAAAGAATTTCACCTCTAGCTTGTACGCTCACACTGATTTTAGTTAAACCAAGTTATTTGTAGTAACAGTTCATTGATCATAGGAAGAGAGGAGAGAGATACTGGGGATCTGTATTTTTATTTTCCACAGCTAGCTCTGCTCACTTACACTCTGATCCAGATATCATGTTCTGAAACTATGTCCCAATTCATTTACCAGAGAAATCATAAGGCTGACAGTCCTGCATGGGGCTCAAAAAAAGAGAAAGTTATATAATGCTAGCTGGCAAGCCACCTAGACGTTAGGATACAGTGATAGCTGAGGCATCCCTGGCAGTTAGGAAAGGTATATGAAGCCTTTGGAACATCTGAGTAAGAGAATCAGAGTGGACTTGCCTAGGATTTTGAAGTAAGGCAACGCTGTCTTTTTGTGTCAGATTGCTTCTCAGTCCTTGTAAAGACCTATCAGTGACTTGTGGGACACTAAGTGACTGTGGAAACTGAGATAGATTTCACAAACTGAGTTGCCTGATTTAGCAGATGAGAAATGGGATGTGTACAGTTGCAGTTTGTTATGACAGAAAAAATATAAAAATAAAACAAGGATTAATGGCACTCTAAAGTAGAAAGTAAAGAGGAACTCTTGATGAAGGTGAAAAAGAGAGTGAAAAAACCCAGCTTAAAACTCAACATTCAAAAAACTAAGATCATGGCATCTGGTCCCATAACTTCATGGCAAACAGATGGGGAAGAAATGGAAACAGTTGAGAGACTTTATTTTCTTGGGCTCCAAAATCACCGCAGATGGTGACTGCAGCCATGAAATTAAAAGACCTTTGCTCCTTGGAAGATAAGCTATGACCAACCTAGACAGTGTATTAAAAAATGGAGACATCATTTTGCCAACAAAGGTCTGTATAGTCAAAGCTAGGATTTTTCCAGTCAGTAGTCACGTACGGATGTGAGAGTTGGACCATAAAGAAGGCTGAGAACCGAAGAATTGATGCTTTCAAACTGTGGTGTTGGAGAAGACTCTTGAGAGTTCCTTGGACAGAAGATCAATCGAGTCAATCCTAAATCAACCCTGAATATTCATTGGAAGGACTGATGCTGAAGCTGAAACTCCAGTACTTTGGAGACCTGATGTGAAGAGCCCGCTCATTGGAAAAGACCCTGATGCTGGGAAAGATTGAGGGAAGGAGGAGAAGAGGGAAACAGAGAAT
Organism: Bison bison bison; assembly: GCF_000754665.1. Taxonomy (NCBI): domain Eukaryota; kingdom Metazoa; phylum Chordata; class Mammalia; order Artiodactyla; family Bovidae; genus Bison; species Bison bison. The sequence goes on from NW_011494712.1 coordinate 159,323, forward strand.
GAGATGGTTGGATGGCATCATCAACTCAATGAACATGAGTTTGAGCAAACCCTGGGAGATAGTGAAGGACAGGGAAGCCTGGCATGCTGCAGTCCATGGGGTCACAAGAGTCGGACACCATTTAGCGACTGAGCAACAACAAAAATTGTGTTGAAGATGTAAGGAAATTGAATGAAAAGCTGACTGAGACTCTCCTGCACAATTCCTGCTAATTGGTTATCTCTCCCTCAGTATAATCCAGTGGCTTCATAGGAAATACCCTATGATCCATTGATAAAGAAGAAAAACTCTGGCCTGATTTGCAGATGGGTATATGTCATGTGTTAACATCCAACTGGGAAAAGATGGCCCTGCATTTTAGCCTCTCTTAGGGATTTTCTGAAAGACATTGGTAAAGAAAAATTCTTCCAGTTAGCGAAACTACAGGCAGTACATCTGTTGTCTCCTCCAGTGTTAGAGATGGGCAAAAGTATAGATTAATACTTATTAAGACACAGTGTGTCATAGGTTGCCTAGATGGTTACAGAGATTGGAAAGAGTTTAAAAGTCTTGGAATAGAATGTAAGGTTAAATCTCTTGTCACAATCAGAAACATGAAGATACCTGTATCTAACACAAATACTTACTGTCATCCTTCAATTTCTTCGTAATCAAAGAAAAAGATAACCCATTCTTTTGAAGTTGTTTTGTCTCTTTCCCAGAATCCTGGGTTTACTCAATGATTCCAGGTACAAAGTGGTGGCAAGAATGGTGTATATTAATGCACAAAACAACAACTTTGTAATTTCACCAAGACTGCCCTGATGTTACCACTTCTGAATGCCCCAAATGCTAATGTCAGTGCTGAGCAGTGCTGAGCTACTGCTATGGTTCTATTACTCCAGGAGACCAACCCATGACCAAGATGTAGGTTGATTACATTACATATGAGAAGGAAAATGACAGCAAAGTTGCCTCAAAAAAATAGATGTTTATTCTAGATAAAATTTTGTTCTTGCCTACACAAAAGCATTCACCAGCAATACAATTTTTGTACTTATAAAATGCATATTCATACACATTAGTTCAGTCTCTCAGGCATGTGTGACTCTTTGTGACCCCATGGACTGCAGCACACCAGGCCTCCCTGTCCATCACCAACTCCCAGAGTTTACTCAAACTCATGTCCATCATGTCAGTGATGCCATCCAACCATCTCATCCTCTGTCATCCCTTTCTCCTGCTTTCCATCTTTCCCAGAATCAGGGTCTTTTCAAATGAGTCAGTTCCTCACATCAGGTGGCCAAATGTTGGAGTTTCAGCTTCAGCATTGATCCTTCCAATGAATATTCAGGACTATTTTCCTTTAGGATTGACTGGTTGGATCTTCTTGAAGTCCAAGAGACTCTCAAGAGTCTTCTCCAACACCACAGTTCAAAAGCATCAATTCTTTGGCTCTCAGCTTTCTTTATAGTCCAACTCTCACATTCATACATGACCACTGAAAAAACCATAGCTTTGACTAAACAGACATTTATTGGTAATGTCTCTGCTTTTTAATATGCTGTCTAGGTTGGTCATAGTTTTTCTTCCAAGGAGCAAGCATCTTTTAATTTCATGGCTGCAGTCACATGATACATCATACACATGTATGTTCCATAAAATATTGGTTTGATTTAGGAATTCATTGTACCATGAAATACGATACTAGGTTAAGACACAGAAAAAACTGGTCTTGCCACATGCCACATCACTTAGAGAAGCTGACTTTATCAAATGGCAAAACAGCATATATCATTACTTTTAGTAAGGGGACGGAAAAATCCTAGAATTTTAGGTGGTGTCCCATAGGATGTGATCTAAATCTTAAACTAGCAGCCTCTGTTTGGTGTTCTTTTCCCTATAAAAGGGTCAAGAAACCAAAAGGTAGAGGGGAATGTGGCCTATTTCAGTATTTTACCTGATAGCTCACTTTTAGGAAAAAATGTGTTTCCTGTACCTATTACTCCCAGTCAGTGGATGTGGAGGTTTTCTCACCAAGGTAGGAACATTTATAGTAAGAACACAGGCATGATTTTACTAATATCTAAGGGACAAGCTCCTATGGGGTACCCTTTCTTATGCCTGTAAGCTCTCTCCGGGATTCATTAACCCCCCATTACCTCTTCTTTCCTCTTGTTTCTCTCTGTATACACGTGGTAACAACTTATTGATGTTCCCAGGCTCTAGGGACTACATATTGCCTGTTAGATACCTTAGTTACAGTAAATAACTCTTAATTAAGTCCTCTTCAGTTAAAACCTTTGAGTGTGCCATCTGTTTTCTGCCAGGAGTGTGACTGCTACATATACCCGTAACATTCCCCTGAACATTCTCTTCCTTTCTTACAATTTTTTTCCCCTTAGCCTCTGTTTAATCTACACCTACATTGAAATTTACCAGAAAGAAGTGATTTTAATCTTTGCTGTAGATTTTAATCTTTGCTGTAGATGAAATTTTTATTTATATAATCACTTTCAATTACATGACATTTTAATCAGACATTGAAATCATACTCTTTAAATTGACAATGACTCAGTGACCCAATGACAATTCAGATTACATCTGTAAAAGTTACATTACTTCTTGGATGAAAACTTTGGCACTAAAGTAGCTTTAAATTAAAAAGAAAAGGCAAATTCACTTACAAGGGGCATGATAGAGATAGAAATTTATATATATATAAAATGTGTGTGTGTGTGTGTGTATAAAAGCAGACACAGATAGACCCAGAGATCAAGTAGTCAGCTAGTCAGAAAAGATAAACTATATAAGGAGGAGTAATGGCTTCCCCCAATCATGGTATTAACTATAATCTTTTCCAGATCAGAGAAACTGTAAGTAACCTTACTTCTGGCAAGGTCACAAGGTTCATTTTTATAGCCTTTGGATTGGGTTCAACATGAAAGAATCAAACAACTGTGCTGTGAATGGCCTGAAGTCAACTACAGTCATTACCTCTCTGACCAGAACTGAATTCCAGTGTCTTAGTGAGTTCCCAGAAATCCTGCCTTGGCTAACCTGAGAGATGTCTTCAGATAATAACCATACCTTTGACCAGACCGTGTGAGTAGATTCCAGCAGACAGCACAGGGGGATGCACTCAGTGAAAACAAATAGATAGCTTGTTGGAAATGGAAGAGATCAAAGGGAAAGTTACATGCAAGAGGCTTGCATTAGCCACAGACTGGTTTTGATGAGGGAGTCTATTTAAAACAAAAACAAAAACACGCAAAATGTGTCTTTACAGCCTAAACTTTACTTTATCAAGCAACTATGTTTCTTTTTAAAAAGATCTTCAGATTCATACTATCAATTTTTCTACAGATAAAAGTGAAACAAAGAGCTACTTTAGCTCTAAAGGTGAACTCTTGCTTGTACAGTGGGTGCTAGAAGGGTTTTTGGAACTTAACATCACAACCCAGGAAGGGCCCAGGAAGGTTATTCAAAAAACAAATTCAAGGAATGGGGGCTAATATCACATCTATCACCTATTAATATCAAAACACTGTCAATCATGGTGGGATCTGTCTGTAAAGCTCCAGAAAATTCCCTAGGACTTTGGAAGTGCTTCATTGACAGTGTTATCACTTAACAGTGTATAAATTAATTGAGGGGGTAAACAAAAACAATTTATCTTAACTTCCATAGAGTTCTCTTTCCAACCTTCCACCCATGCTATCACACTCATATTTGAAATAAACAAATGGGACCTAAGTAAAATTACAAGTTTCTGCACAACAAAGGAAACTATAAGCAAGGTGAAAAGACAGCCTTCAGAATGGGAGAAAATAATAGTAAATGAAGCAACTGACAAACAACTAATCTCAAAAATATACAAGCAACTCCTACAGCTCAATTCCAGAAAAATAAATGACCCAATCAAAAAATGGGCCAAAGAACTAAACAGACATTTCTCCAAAGAAGACATACAGATGGCTAACAAACACATGAAAAGATGCTCAACATCACTCATTATCAGAGAAATGCAAATCAAAACCACTATGAGGTACCATTTCACACCAGTCAGAATGGCTGCTATCCAAAAGTCTACAAGCAATAAATGCTTGAGAGGGTGTGGAGAAAAGGGAACCCTCTTACACTGTTGGTGGGAATGCAAACTAGTACAGCCACTATGGAGAACAGTGTGGAGATTCCTTAAAAAACTGGAAATAGAACTGCTTTATGACCCAGCAATCCCACTACTGGGCATATACACTGAGGAAACCAGAATTGAAAGAGACACATGTACCCCAATGTTCATCGCAGCACTGTTTATAATAGCCAGGACATGGAAGCAACCTAGATGCCCATCAGCAGATGAATGGATAAGAAAGTGGTGGTACATATACACAATGGAGTATTACTCAGCCATTAAAAAGAATACATTTGAATCAATTCTAATGAGGTGGATGAAACTGGAGCCTATTATACAGAGTGAAGTAAGCCAGAAAGAAAAACACCAATACAGTACACTAATGCATATATATGGAATTTAGAAAGAGGGTAACGATAACCCTGTATGCGAGACAGCAAAAGAGACACAGATGTATAGAACAGTCTTTTGGACTCTGTGGGAGAGGGAGAAGATGGAATGATTTGGGAGAATGGCATTGAAACATGTATAATATCATATATGAAACAAATCGCCAGTCCAGGTTTGATGCATGATACAGGATGCTTGGGGCTGGTGCACTGGGATAACCCAGAGGGATGGTACAGGGAGGAAGTTTGGGTGGGGGGGGGGGTCAGGACGGGGAACACAGGTATACCCGTGGCGGATTTATGTTGATGTATGGCAAAATCAACACAATATTGTAAAGTAATTAGCCTCCAATTAAAATAAATAAATTTATATTTTAAAAAAAAAGAACGTATAGACCAGTTGTCCCATTACTGCTTATACAATGAAGTTGGCTAATAGATATAAAGGAGGTTACTTTTGGTTGTAAAATTCAATCACTTCATGACTTTCTAATGTGAAATAATTCTCACCTTTCTGTGAACTGACTTAAGACTTTTGAAGCAAAAAATATACCTCAAGAGAGAGAAGCAGTCATTCTAGATGTATTGCACCTAGGGAAAACATTTTTTTTGGAAAATCTTTTAGGACATGAGAACAACGGAGCTTGTCATCTTGTGTATTACTAGGTGCAACAGATTTTCCTGCTGGTGTGCCCCTTTCAATTGTGTTTTCTTCAATGGATACTATCACTTCACAGGATTTTAAAAACCATTTACTGAAGAGGAAAATGTATTGGAGGGAAATATCCTCAAATAAATATGACTTTCCAAAGTAGAACTTTAAAAATATTTATCTCTACTAAGTTACTTTTATCAAATATTCTAACTGTATAATATCAAGCGATATAACATCTGTACACTATCAAGTAGTATATTAAAAAGGTAAACAAAGATATAATTACATTTTAAAAAGTTTTTGTATAAACATTTTAAAACTGAATTATGAAGTAGACAGATATAAAAAGTGCACGTTTAATTTACCCTACCTGTCCAAAACTGATATCAGCTCTCCATTTTTCACTCAATGCAGCACTTTAACCTAGGAGGTACAGGACAACTCCATTTCCAGTTTGGCTTCTTGCTTTAGTTGAATCAGCTCCAAGAATCACGGTACAAAGCAAAAAGAAACAGCACAGATGCCCATTTACACTATAAAGTGTACTTTAATTCATCTTTGAACTTTTTCCACATCACTGCAGGGTCATGACTGTCGCCTTGTACTTTACACACACTTTCTCTGCATTAATCATTTTAAAACACTACATATTAATATGCTAATTATATTTGAAGTCTGTGTAAGTGTTATGTCTACTGTTCTGTGTGTGTTAATATATAATATATAATATACTACTGTGTTTCTGATATATGTTATAATAAAGATATAGCCAAACAAATTTTATACAGATTTAATAAGTATTCTAAGTAATATGGCCTCACAATTGCTTACATCTACTTCTGCTTTATTGACTACACTGAAGCCTTTGACTGTGTGGATCACAACAAACTGTGGAAAATTCTTCAAGAGATGGGAATACCAGACCACCTGACCTACCTCCTGAGAAATCTGTATGCGGGTCAAGAAGCAACAGTTAGAATTGGACATGGAACAACAGACCGGTTCCAAATCAGGAAAGGAGTATGTCAAGGCTGTATATTGTCACTCTGCTTATTTAACTTACATTCAGAGTACATCATGCAAAATGCTGGGCTGGAGGAAGCACAAACTGGAATTAAGATTGCCTGGAGGAATAGCAAAACCTCAGATAGGCAGATGACACCATCCTTATGGCAAAAAGTGAAGGCAAAACTAAAGAGCCTCTTGATGAAAGTGAAAGAGGAGAGTGAAAAACTTGGCATAAAACTCAACATTCATAAAACAGATCATGGCATCTGGCCCCATCACTTCATGGCAAATAGATGGGGAAGCAATGGAAAGAGTGAAAGACTATTTTTTTGGACTCCAAAGTCACTGCAGATGGTGACTGCAGCCATGAAAGTAAAAGAGGCTTTCTCCTTGAAAGGAAATACATGACCAACCTAGACAGCATATTCAAAAGCAGAGACATTACTTTGCCAGTGAAGGTTTGTGTAGTTAAAGCTATGGTTTTTCCAGTAGTTATGTATGGATGTGAGAGTTGGACTATAAAGAAAGTTGAGTGCTGAAGAACAGGTGCTTTTGAACTGTGGT
>NW_011494712.1:166152-173950 GCF_000754665.1 Bison bison bison
GCTTTTGAACTGTGGTGTTGGAGAAGACTCTTGAGAGTCCCTTGGACTGCAAGGAGATCCAAACAGTCCATCCTAAAGCAGACAGTCCTGGGTGTTCATTGGAAGGACTGATGCTAAAGCTGAAACTCCAGGACTTTGGCCACCTCATGCGAAGAGTTGACTCATTGGAAAAGACTCTGATGCTGGGAGGGATTTGGGGCAGGAGGGGAAGGGGATGAAAGAGGATGAGATGGCTGAAGGGCATCACCAACTCAATGGACATGGGTTTGAGTGAACTCTGGGAGTTGGTGCTGGACAGGTAGGCCTGGCCTGCTGCAGTTCATGGGGTCGCAAAGAGTCGGACACGACTGAGCAACTGAACTAACTAACTTTGAGCTTGGGCCTCAAAATGAATCCATATGATGTGGATCGATGCTTAAGCAAAGTAAGGATGTAAACTCAATGGAACCTGATACTTGAAGCATAGAACTCATCCACTTATCCACAAACACACAGGGAATGTACACTTGTCATATGCCACTGAGATTTTTCTGCTTGGTTGTTTTGCAATAGCTAACTGTTGCAGTAAATACAATGACTGAAGTTACAGGGATGCTTAAAATGTGCTCCAGGAAGCCATACAGCTTAGTTGTTGTGAATTCTTCCATTTTATGATGTATCAGAATTATCCCATACTGAATAACTTAAAATATATCCTTTGTATTAAAACAAATACTGATCCTATTTAGAAAGATAATAAAAATATCTCATGTGTGCTCAGTTACTCAGTTGTGTTTGACTCTTTGTGACTGCATGAATTGTAACCTGCCAGGCTCCTTTGTCCATGGGATTTTCCAGGCAAAAATAGCAGAGTAGGTTAAAATTAAGTAGGAGAGATAAAAGGAGATGTCTAAACACAGAACTGCTTCTGTTTATACTTTAACTAAACAAAATCTCATCTAAAATTAGTTGTATTATATATTACGATGCAAACATGAGATTTGATGAGCTTATTTCAGAAATACATCTCCAGCAGGATTGTGGAATACAGAGTGTGTAGGTCAGGGATCAAAGATTTTGCAATACTGAGGGGCTAGTTTTAAGTTGGCGCAGTAGTTCAGAAAAAGCAATGACAGATGGTAGTAACATGTAGGAATGCATTTGAGGACAGAATTGTGAAATTTTGTTAAGATTAATTTGATGAAGCTTAATGGTGTAAAAATACAGGGGAAAGAAAAACTATCAAAGATGAATTAAAAAAATCCTTGACCAGTTTATGAAATAGAAAACATCTCAAAATTGAATGCAACTTTGGCACTCTAGAGGTGGAGAATGATTATTAAATTTGTCTCTTTTGTAACACTTGAGACTATTACTCAATGATTTATTTTAAATATCTGCTTTCCAATACAGGTATACGATCAAGGAATACTTAGGCAAAGTGCCAAATATAAACTCATGGAGAAAGATGACATATTAAGCTTGCAACATTCCTATTCATTTAGGAGTAACAACAAAGGATAATAATATTAAAAACACCCAAGGAAAGTTATATGTAAAAAATATGCTATGTTTAACGTTTTTTCATTAACAACTAAATCAGATAATACCAATCCCCTTGTTACTAGAACTAGCAGTCTCTCTACTCTCACAGGGCAGTGTTGAACATATGCAAAGACAGGATGTCAATTAGATAGTGTCTCAATTGTCCTCCCTAAACTGGAGTCACTTTCAAGAAATATACTGTTATCTTGGAAGACAAATTATATTTCCAATATTGCTCATGAAGTCATCTCAAGACAGAAATAAAATTAAAAAGATAGAAAATGCTTCTTCTGCTAGATTAGTGTTGAAAAGTGAAACAACTAGTCTCAAACAACAAAATAAATCTTGGGTTCTCCCCTGCTATGAAGCTAATCGTGATACAATGTCAGTTTAAATGATCTTTGCATTTGCATGACTTATAATCTCTTTAGAGAGAGACAGGGAGATTATTAAGACGTTGTCAGATCTCAGATCAACAGGGAATGGTAATTGTGGATTGAGCATCATTTGCCCCATCAAACCAAGTTCAATGAAATTAAGGTTATTATATCCTACGAACAAAATATAGCTTGCATTAACTTTAGCCACACACTGTGACTTGCATAAATTTTATGCAGAAGAGTATCATCTCTTCTGAGTTGGTATAGTTTCTATAAATAGCATTCTGCTACAACAAACAGGTCTTTATCAGTGAGAAAACATCCAGCCATGTCACATCTGTAGTTATGCTACTTGTAAATCACATAAAGGGTATTTAGACTGGCATATAGTAATGAGTAGAGAGGCAGAACATTAAGACTGGACTTAGAGATCTGGGATTGTATCTTACTTGTGTCACTAACCATGACACTGGGTTAGATGAGGTACTGAGTCATAGGCTCCCTAAAGGGAAATAAAATTATTATAAGAATTCTGTAAGGTAATATATTAAAAGTCATAACACAGTTTTTAAGACATAAAATAAAGAGGCAACCAATTGCAGATGTCAATGATTATAGAATTCTGGTCACAGTGTTTCGTTTTTTTGTTTGTTTGTTTGTTTTTAATGGTGGTTTTGATGTTTTTCTTGTTAGGACTCCCTAGTCTCATACATATTTATTGTAATCCTTTGAATTCCTGGTGAACTTACAATTAAAAAGAGACAATTTGACTCAGAAACATTACTTAGAGCTTTTATAGGATTCTGTGATCCAGTGCACATTGCAGTAAAAAGCCCCAGTACAAGTCTGAATTAGAGAATAAGTTTACAAAGACTCATATATTGGAAATACAATTCTCCACGTTTTCTGTAAAATCCATTATTTTCCCTTTCCAACACTGCAGCCATCTATTCATGAGTCCAAGGGGGTAGAGAATGGGGGCCTTGTGAACAAAATGATACAGGGAAAGGAGACTGAGAAGCACAGGAGAGAGTGAAGTCTCACTGGAGAGGTGAGAAGAGACATGAATGAATGGAGGAGGACCCTATCTGGCAGGAGGATTTCCGAGTCCTGGGGCCCCAAGCAGAAGTGATGTGAAGTAATCAAGAAACATCAAGGCTAGTGACACTGGAGCCCCCCTGGAGCAGAGGAGAGGGATAGGAAACTAGATGATGAGCTTGGACTTAAGGAATAGGACACTTAAGAAGAAGAAAGTCAAATGCTATGATTTGTATTTTTTCCTTTAGTATTTATCCCTTTACTAAAGATTTAGTCCCATATCTCAACTCAGAGATCACAGACATGTTTCTTCACAAGAGTACTTTCTGATGTTAGAATAATAGTCACCTTTAGAATGCTTAAGATGTACAAAGTAGCAGCTTTTCTAGCAAGTTCCTGCCTAGTTGCACTTTCTTATCTCCCTTTTAGATACAGAAGGATCAGAGGCCTATACTAATATATTCAAGAAATGGCTCAAGTGCAGGTTCTGTAACAGCTTATCAATCAGCTGCCATTAGTCATTTTATTAATACCATTATAATCAGTGAGGTTTCCTCTCCAAACTTGTTGGAAGTAAACTTTTAGCTTTTGCAGTATGCTTCCATTTCTGATACTTTTTTTCACAGTCAAACCTACATATAGTACCCACTATTCTCTTTCAAGAAAACATTCAGAAACTCCTGTAACGCTCAAAACCCTGTATCATATCAAAACTCTTTATACTGTACATAAAAAATTCAAAGTTCCAAACTTAAAACAGTGAAAAAAATAATGGAATATTTCAAAAGATGCTATTTCCTAGGAGCTATCATTTTAGCTATCTGTAAGACAGATATTAGATTATTATTATTATAATGTTTATCAGTATTATCCCATTGATAATGCCACTGGTAGCTTTTATATTCAGAATGGAAGAGGAAATGCCATTAAGTTGCTGTGTCATAGATCCCCAAGACTACCCACGGGTTTGGTGGTTCACTAGAGGGATCATGGGACATAGCATATAGTTTTGTTTATGACTATGGTTTATTACTGTGAAAGAACATAAAACCCGAAAAAGAAAAGTACATGCAGGGAGAAGTCCTGAGGAAACCAAGCACAAGTGTACAAGAATCCTAGAATCCTAAGAGTTCTCTCGCATGGAATCACACAGAATGTACTTAATTCATTCATTGATGGACTAAGAAAACACATGTAGTGGTATCTACCAGGGAAATGCATTAGAGACTCGGTGCCAGGATGTACGTTAAGGGGTACTCACATGAAAAACTTTTGCTTACCATGTAACAAAATTCCAGACTCCCAGAAGGAAAGCATGTGTTCAGCATAAACCTTATTGTTTGCACAAACTGTTTCAGCATAGAGCCACTCTAACCTAATTAAGAAATTGTGGGAACCCTCTTGAAAAACAAGTGCCCAGATGCTGGCCAGTGGCCAATCTTTCAAGCAGGTCTTTCCAAGAACAGTTATCTCACAAATGACACAACTTTTTTTTATATGCTTTTGTCAATCTGAAAATTTAATCAGTCAGGCAAGGTGATTACTATGTAAGAGTTGCACATGTGTTCATGTACATGCATAATATATATAATATGTATTTATATATATATATATTTGTTTAGGGGTGGGTGTGGGTGTATGTGTGGGTGTGTGTGTGTGTAGAAAGAAAAAAAGAGAAGTTGCTCAGTCATGTCTGACTGTTTGTGATCCCATGGACTGTAGCTGACCAGGCTCCTCCATCCATGGGATTTTCCAGACAAGAATACCGGAGTGGGTTGTCATTTCCTTCTCCTATATATATGTATATAGTCAGTATGTTATTACAATAAAGACAAAAAATAAGATAATAGTGTAACATATGCTAAAAGCAAATGCTGGGGTTAGTGGTACTTTTGGATAAGAAAAGATCTGTAAAAAAAATACTCTTATAAAGAGTTATTTGAGTAGAAACTGGAATGAACGTGAGGAGTAAGAATAAACATTGAGAGTCATAGATGTAGAAAACAAACTTAAGGTTTCAAGGGGGTGGAGAGGACACAGGGAGGGGGTGAGGGATAAATTGGGAGATCGGGATTGACAAATATATACTGCTGCTGCTAAGTCGCTTCAGTCGTGTCCGACTCTGCGCGACCCCATAGACGGCAGCCCATCAGGCTCCACCGCCCCTGGGATTCTCCAGGCAAGAACACTGGAGTGGGTTGCCATTTCCTTCTCCAATGCATGAAACTGAAAAGTGAAAGTGAAGTCACTCAGTCATGTCCAACTCTTAGCAAGCCCATGGACTGCAGCCTACCAGGCTCCTCCGTCCATGGGATTTTCCAGGCAAGAGTACTGGAGTGGGTTGCCATTGCCTTCTCCACAAATACATACTACTATATATAAAATATATAACAAATAAAGACCTCCTATATAGCACAGGGAACTCTACTCAATACTCTATTATAACCTATATGGGAAAAGAATCTAAAAGTGAATATATGAATATGTATAACTGATTCACTTTGCTGTATAGAAGAAACTAACACAACATTGGAAATCAATTATACTTTAATAAAAAAAAAATTTAAAGAAAACATTGAGAGTAAAAATAATTGAGGAAGGGAGAAAAGTAAAAGCAAGGGTTCTGGGGCAGATGTTTGCTAGCAAATCAAAGAAACAGAAAGAAGGCCAGTGTGATTTGAGCAGGATAAGCCATGAGTAGAATGGAATGAAATGAGGCCAAGAAATGTTGACAGAATGGAGAGCCTCCTAAGTCAGGGTAAAAATCTTTTATGTTAAAATATGTTTTGAATCAAATTTCCATTCCAGTGAGAATGGAAGCTACTGGAACACTTAAGGAGAGGAATGTCATGACCTGATTTAGGTTTTAAAGAATTGTCATGGGAAATGTGCAGAGAATAATTTATAGGGGTGGGGTGGAAGCAGAAGCGATAATATAGGAAACTACTAGAGTAGTTCAAGAAGTAGGAAGTTTTTTAAATTAATTTATTTTTTTATTGAAGGATAATTGCTTTACAGAATTTTGTTGTTTTATTTTAAGAGGTTTTTAAGTTTTATTAAGTCCAACCATTCCAAGGAGAATTCAGTAAAAGAAAAATTCCATTCACATAAATCTATTTACATGTGCTCTTTTGAAAAAAAGAAAAAGGAGGGAGAGGATTAAAGGTTCATGCAGAGGCTTTAGAGCTTGAAGTAGTATTAAAATATTGAAAAGAAAAGGTAATGTTTCAGTTTCCTGCATAAGAAAATCACAATTCAAAATGCATAAGTGTGTGCCGAATTCTTTCTACCATAAAATATGAATTGTGGTTGTTTTGATTAATGCTATATCAATGTTTTAAATAGCTCAGGTATTACTGCTTTGAGATCTTTGGAAGAATTTTAAAACTAGGGAGGCAAAGAGATGATCTGAAATGCATACGTTTGTACCCTTTGTATAAGAAACATCAAATTGAAATTACAATTTCAACATACTACATAGGCACTTAATTTAAAAAAAAGGAAAACTTTCTCATTGCAATTACAGACTAAGATTTTTCATTAAAATAATATCTCTCTTAGTTATGGGAAATAAATATATGACATATTTATTTAAGGGTTATCAATATTCCTTATTAATATAAAGAAAAAATCTAAAAAATAATTTTAAAAAGAACAAAATTCCATTTTGCAATATAAATAAACAAAATTACATAGACTATAATACATTACATAGCGAGGCGGCCGAATCTTCCTTCAGGATATCAAGAAACCAGACCGTGATGACTGGGAGAATGGGCTGACTGTAATGGAATGTGCGCTGTGCTTGGAGAGAAGTGTGAATCAGTCACTACTGGAACTGCACAAACTGGCCACTGAAAAAAATGATCCCCATCTGTGTGATTTCATTGAGACTCATTACCTGAATGAGCAGGTGGAAGCCATCAAAGACTTATAGTCCTATATAGACTACATAGGACTTAGTGGTTTACAACAAGGACAGAGAAAATTATGTAAATAAATATTATGTGACAAAGCCATCAAAGACTTATAGTCCTATATAGACTATATAGGACTTAGTGGTTTACAACAAGGACAGAGAAAATTATGTAAATAAATATTGTGTGACAAAGCAAATAAATAGTCACTTGATACCACACTTCTAGGGTTTTAACAAGGATAATCACAATATTTATGACTTAGGAATCTTACCAACTATAAGCATAATACAGAACTATCGAGTAATTCTGTGTATTTTTAATTAATTTGATTAATTTTGATTAATTTTAATTTAATTAAGTAATTAAAAGCAGCAATATTCTTTTAGATATGAGAAAATTACAATGGCTGCCCTCTACATTCACACCAGTATTTGCTGAACATGTTCAGTGTATGAAAGGTTGTGTATATTCAGAGGATTTTACACATATGTACATATGATCATTTTTAATATATGGACATGTGCATGAACACATGCAAACTGTTAAATACATTGTGTATATGCTAATAACTAACATTTAAAGAAGGCTTATTACAATCCAGGTATTTTGTTTTTAATATGATATTAAAATGGATGCCTACTATAATTATATAGGCATTCTTATTACTTTCAATTTTAAAATGATAAAAACAAGGCATATAATAGATAAAAAATATTCCTATGATTACTCAGTTTTTGAATAGTTGAATTGGGAATCCCCAAGAAGTTCAAATCCAAAGCCTTTGTTTTTAACAATTATGCAGTACCACTTCTAATATATACATATGCCCTCTACATGTTTGAATATTTCCATGTAGGGTAGTAGCAGTTAGATGACTGAGACTGTTGGTGGTTTAGATGGTAAAGAACTGCCTGCAATGCAGGAGACCTGGATTTG
>NW_011494712.1:174050-179746 GCF_000754665.1 Bison bison bison
CAAATAGAAAACCATGTTTAGGAAGGTCTCTGCAGCCCTCTAATAAAAGCCTCCACCACATACCTCAAACCCAGGACAAAGACAAAATAGATCAACCTTCTGAGGTTCCACTGTACGCTTCCACTATTTATGCCATCTTAGGGAACAACTGGAGGTGTCAGATAATAAGAGGGAGAGAAATAAATGACTTGGTTTCCTACTTGTAATCTGGAGATTCTCTGTGACAATTAAACAATATACACTAGGTTTTAGATAAAAGCAAAGAAACTTTTGGTGGGTGACACCAGGGAAGAATTAGCATTTTATTCTTCAAGTTATTGGTATATATTTGACCATCACTGACTGAAATTTCAAATACAATACACAGAGAACAGGCAAAGTTTTTATGTATTGTTTGTTTTAAACAAAAATAAACACTTTTTACTCATAAACACACTTTTCAAAAATACATTGAAATTTTTAAACTTTAAAAAAAATAGTCCATGCTCAGAAATAGCCAACACTAGTACCAATCATAAGAACATCCCACCTATTGTTACTGGGGACAAATGAGATATTTGTCCCCATATTAGCTAAGTTATGATTTCTCTAATAGTGCACATTCTTTTTCTAGAATAGGCATATTGTGTATCATGTGACACATTTGTTTCCTTCATTTACATCCAATTTAAAAACACCTTGGATAGAACAGGATAATATATAAAATTCCTTTAGGGTTCTATGTATATGCAGCCCTATTGGAATTAATCCACTCTTTGGGCATCCCATGAATGGCTCCAATGTAACTCCTTAGTCTGGGTTCAACTGTGGCTAAATGAGCAGACATGAAGATGGACATAAACCAAGCCTGTGGATGAGGCAGGTATTGATGTCTACATCAAACAGTAGCTTTGGTAACTGTGAAGAGCCAGCATTACTATCTTGGGTCCCTGACTTCACACAAGAATAGTATCTAATGCTTTTAGTATCTTAATATGTTGTGGTTTTAGAGCTCTTGTGTATATAATCCTATGAACAGTTAAAAAATAAAATAAAATCACAGCAAGCAACCCAAAACGTATTCCACACATACTCTTACATTTTGCTGGATGTCATTAGACATAGACACATGCATGGATATGAGTTACCGCATATGACGGGGATCAACATATATAGGCACATGCATGTGCTCAATGTATATGCTAACAAACATGAATGTACCCAAATGCAAGAAACCACAAACAAATATAGAAACACAAAGCTATGAAAATGCCCACAATGGGACTATACAGAGTAATATGCGCTCATGGAAGGAGGCATCATATATTTATGTAAATACAAATACAAGTGGGATTGAAGATTTTCAGCCAATAGATGAGATCTCAAAGAATTAAACAGATGCATTCTCGAAAGGCATGAAATTTATTAAGGAACTCAAACACCAAAAACCCTTGGAATGTTTACCCTCCTGATGAAGTGATAATGAAAGAAGAAAATAATACTGTGAGGTCAGAAGGCATGTGCTAAGTGCCCATCAAAAAGCTGTTCTGCCTCTCAAGAGGAAGCGAGAGTTCTGATTTCCCTAAACTGCAATCAATTCTTCAATCCCTTACTCTGTGTATTCAAATTAATCTGAAAACACAAATGAGCCTCTCAATTTACTAGCAGGAGGTTAAATTTTTAGAAAATTCATTTTTCAAGGAGTCTAGAGTTCATCATATTCATGATTACCTAATTTGCTTTCCTGGACATGCAAAGTTATTCTCACTTAAGTAAGGGGAAGGAATAAAAGTACAGTCTGCACTACCGGAGCAAAAATTTAAAATAAAAATTTCTTTCAAACTCACTCAATTTTTCAAACATTCCCAGGCTTTAACATAACCATGTGCATAGTTCAATGGATGGACCCAAATCCAGTAAGTAAATTTTATTTAAACTCATAAAAGCAAGTATCCTTATCCACATAAATTTCAGGAATTAAGAGTATATCTTACAAGTGTGCTGGTGTATTAATCACCCCTTCATTTACCAACATCTCCCCTACACTTCTATCACTCTCAAAATAACATGCCCTATGGCTCCTGAATGGCGAGTCTACATTGTTTGACTTATCCAGGAATAGAACCACTTGACAACTGGGCAATATGGATGTTACTAGTTTACAGAGTCAAGGGGTTGCAAAGAGTCAGACACAACTGAGCGACTGAACTGAACTGAACTGAGGAGCTCTGGGGAGTTACTGCTCAAATATCTTTGTAGTGCTTGGGATTATTATTGAAATAGCCTAAGGGGAGATGAGCTGAAATTCATAGGATGGATGTTTATCATCTTAGATGTGGTGCTCTCTTAAGGAGGGATAAGAGTAGAGCCTGGACAGAGGTAGAACTCCAGTTTTCTTCTATTCTTTAAACTTGAACAGGACCAAGCTGCTAAACATGTTACTAGGATAATGCAGATGAAACATTCTTCTAATAGTTGTATTTTACATGATAATAGTATTAAAGACCAGTTAGAATTAGGGAAAAAAAACGAGCACATGTTCTAGCTCTTTCTTCTCTGTCTTGGTAGAGATACTACACATGGAATCTAGAGATCTCATTGTGTAACCAGGAGCACACTTTACTGTTCCTGTGTGGTGGAGAATGGGCCTTGTTTGGGATATGTGCACTGCATTACCTGTTCTTCTCAAGACACTACTGTGTCTAAATGGCATAGAGAAGGATGATGTAGCCAAAGGAATTAAGCAGTTAGGTTTGATCTATGATAGATCAAGGGGAAAACACATGCCCACATAATTTTCATTTGTTTTGATGCTGTTATGGTACATAGAAACCATTCCACCCATAGTAAATTGGTCTTCTGATGTGCACACATACTCTAGAGGTATGGTGTAGAGAGTGAGAGAGAGAAAGACAGAGACAGACTGTTTTATGCTTAATGGAATAAATCAAGTTTAAAAAGCAACTAACCCAATCAACCTTAGAAGTCTTAGCTTGCACAGACTAAGAAGCAAAGAAATTTGTCTCAAATGATGCTTTCATTCTCTACCCATCACATTTCCAAAATTATTTTTATTTGAATTCCAGAATATTACTTTCAAATATTTTAAAGTAGTATCTGAAAAATTATAAAATTTCACTTTGGAGGTTTTGAAAATCTACATAGAATGTTAGTTAAGCTTTAACTCAAATCCCTTTTCCTCAGTGAAATGAGACAACTCAGACAAGTTCTGAGCTCTTAGTGCTAAAATCTTAATGCTTTTCTTGGTAGTAGTTACCACTGTTTCTAATTAGATGTTTAATTGCATGCTATGTTGTTTAATGGCTATCTCTTCCACCAGAATGTACGCTGTGTAAAGACAGGGCTCTAACTTTTTTTTGCAGACAGTAGGAGATATTGATTAAACACACAAAGTCCAGCAACGTATTACCAGGTCGCACTGAGTCGGACACGACTGAAGCAACTTAGTAGTAGTAGTAGTTACCAGAATGTTGCAAGTTCTAGCCAGCACAGTAAGTCAAGACAATGAAATAAAATGGGTACAGTTTGAAACAGTACTGTCCCTAATTGCAGTCAGCATGAGTTTCTATGTAGAAAACTCAAACTTAAAACATTTAAAAATGAATCAAGTGAGTTTGTCTGGAGAATAAAATGTACATATATCTCATATAAATTGTATTTAGAGTTCAGAGTAGCACTAAATGTGTGGCCACTAACATTAAAAAATATAATACCATTTATATAGTTCCAAATGAAGTAATTAGCTGTCAGTTGGACAACAGATTTATCGGACTTGTATGGTGAAAACTACATACATGGTGAGAACAAGATGGTGGAGGAGCAGGTAGACATGGAGTACATCTTTCTCCGTGGATACATCGGGAATAAACCTTCAGACACAGAAGTGCTTGCAGAACACAAGCTGAGAACAGACAGGAGTACCTGACCAGCGGAAAAGAATATATAGAACCATGCAAAACTCAGTAGGACAAGGAACTAGGGGGAAAAATAGGAGTGTTAGGAGGACTGGACTTGCCCTCAGTGGGTGGGGGAATTGAAGCAGGGGTCTAATCCCCACATCAGGGCAATTGTCTGAGCCAGAGGAGAAACACTGAAGGATGAGAGTGAAACAGCTGATCTGTAGCAGCCTAAATGGAATGAGAATCAGAAAGTCCTTGCTGCAGCCATACATACCCTGGACAGGGATGCAGTCTCCTGGAAGGCAAAGCAGCTGGGAGCTGGAGTTTAGGGATTGTGGAGCAGTCCCAGGGCGAGGACTGCTGCTGACTGTGGAGAGATGGATTGAGGGGGTGTGAGGGAGGAGACTGTGGTGGGAAATGCCTGTGGAGGAAAGCTGGGCAGCCATGGAAGCAAGGAGATACTGCTGAGTCACAGGTAGGGGGTGGAGCCTTCACCAAAGCCTCCCTCCCCCACACACCAGCATCGGCAGATGAATATCAGAGGGGCTGGCCCATCAAATGCCTGACACACTGAACTACAGAGCAGGACCCCACCCAGGGTGCTGCTCCTTTAAGTGAGTGATGTGCTGAACTACAGAGTAGAACCCCATCCAGGGGGGCCCCTCTATGTGTCTGAAGCACTGAGAGAGAGAAGAACCCCAGGCAAGGGAGCCCTGTAAGTGCCTGAATGGGCAGAGCTACGGAGAAAGACTGACCAAAGAAGCCTTCTGATTGCCAGCTACAAGAGGCTCAAAAAAGACACTGATAGGGCCATAACTCCTGTGGTAGAGCCAGTCTGTGTCCCTGCACACTTGATGCTGCCAGAGTCCCTGCAAGTCCCCAACACGGAAAAGGAAATAGTCAATCAAATCCAAGAGGCGCGAAGAGTCCCATACAGGAGAAACCCAAGGAGAAACACACCAAGACATATACTAATCAAACTAACAAAGACTAAACACAAAGAAAGAATATTAAAAGTAGCAAGGGAGAAGGAACAAGTAACATACAAGGGAAACCCCATATGCTTAACAGTTGATTTCAGGAGAAAGTCTGCCAGAAGGGAATGGCAGGATATATCTAAAGTACTGAAAGGGAAAAATCTACAATCAAGATTACTGTACTCAGCAAGGATCTCATTCAAATTTGATGCAGAAATAAAAAGCTTTTCAGACAAACAAAAGTTAAGAGAATTCAGGACCTCCAAACCAGCTTTACAATAAATGTTAAAGGGACTTATACAGTCAAGAAATAGAAGAAAAAAGAGCTATAAAATCAACCCCAAACAATTAAGAAAATAATAATTATATATCAATAATTACTTTGAATGTAAATGGATTAAATGCTCCAGCCAAAAGACACAGACTGGCTGAATGAATACAAAAACAAGACCCGTATATATGCTGTCTACAAGAAACCCACTTCAGACCTCAAGACACATATAGACTGAAAGTGAGAGGATGGAAAAATATATTCCATGCAAATGGGAAGCAAAAGAAAGCTGGAATAGCAATCCTCATATCAGAAAAAAATAGACTTTAAAATAAAGAAGATTACAAGAGATAAGGAAGGACAGTACATAATGATCAAGGGATCAGTCCAAGAGGAAGACATAACAATTGTAAATATCTTTGCATCCAGCATAGGAGCACCTCAATATATAAGACAAACACTAACAGACATAAAAGGAGAAATTGACAGCAACACAATAATAGGAGACTTTTAATACCCCACTCACACCAATGGACAGATGATCAAAAC
>NW_011494712.1:180330-191813 GCF_000754665.1 Bison bison bison
AAAAGTAAAAGCTGATTCTTTGAGAAGATAAGCAAAATTGACAAACTTCTAGCCAGACACATCAAGAAAAAAAGAGAGAAGAATCAAATCAACAAAATTAGAAATGAAAAAGTAAAGTTTACAATAGACTGCAGAAATACAAAGGATTATAAAAGACTATTATGAACACCTGTATGGCAATAAAATCGATAACCTGGAAGAAATGGACAGATTCTTAGAAAAGTTCAATCTTCCAAGACTGAACCAGGAAGAAATGGAAATTATGAACAACCCAATTACAAGCACTGAAATTGAAGCTGTGATTAAAAAAAAAAATCTTTTTTTTTTTATGGCTTCACAGATGGCTTCACAGGAGAATTCTATCGAATATTTAGAGAAGAGCTAATGCCTATTCTTCTAAAATTCTTTCAAAAAATTACAGAGGAAGGAACACTTCCAAACTCATTCTATGAGGCCACCATAACCCTAATACCAAAACAAGACAAAGACAACACAGAAAACGAAAACTGCAGACTTGTTGGGAGAGGAGAGAGCATAAGCAATAGTGATGGGATTGGTTGAAATGGGGAATAAACAGATGGCTAAAGCAGGAAAATCCATAAATATATTTACAGGCTAAGAAGCAGCTTTTTTACTGTTATTAATAGCTATTCCATTTCATTGCATTGTAAATATCACTTCAGAAATGTGCCTAAATGCACATGAATTTTCACAGTTCTTTTTCTATGTTGGGATTACGTATAGCCCCAAACAGGAATCTATAGAGGTAATTACATAATTTATTGCTCAAAAACTCAGTCACTGGAAATTATTCAGGCTCACTGAAGGATTTCTGACATTCCACATTTTTAGACTTTTTTCCCCCTTCCTCTATCATGAGCAGATTCAGTCTGGAAATGGCATGGACTTGTCAAGGCAGCTCTCCTTTCCCCATTAACAAAACGAAACTTGACTAAATTTGTCAGAGTTTGAGTTCACTGAATACTCAAATTATTGGAGTTATAGTTTCAGGGTTCAGTTACTGAACTCATTTTAAGTTCTGTTTTATAACTAAATGAATAAAAATACAAAATTCCTTTTCCAAGTAAAACCTCTTTCTTTTCATGTGTTGTTGTTTAGTCACTAAGTCATGTCTGACTCTCTTGCAAACCCATGGTCTGTAGCCCACCAGACTCCTCTGTCCATGGGATTTCCCAGCCAAGAAAACTGGAATGGGTTGCCAATTCCCTCTCCAGGGGATCTTCCCAACCCAGGGATCAGATCTGGGTCTGCTACATTGGCAAGTGGATTCTTCAGCACTGAGCTACCAGGGAAGCCCAAATATGTATACATGAAGCTTCATTTATTCTCCAACCTATGTTTTCCTCCAATTTTCTCCCCCACAAACTTTTATACACTACAAAAGATTAGGAAAAGGAATGTATCATGTACTCTTATCATTTTAATGTTCATTTATCACAAGACAGGAGACAGTCTATTTTATAAGTTTTCCCATTAAACCCTCTGAGCAAAAAACAGGGAGAAAGAAAAACAACCCCAAAAATAATTTATTCAGTTTAATTTGTGCCTACAGATTTGCTATCACATTACTCTAAAATGAAAGCTTTCTCTTAAAGGTAGAACATGAACGTTCTTGGCAATTACAGAAGGCTGTCCTTCAGTGGGCAAAGCTGTAAACAATTTTATGAAACTAATTTTAATACCCTGAGCTACTGCATCTATTCTCTGGCTCTGGATAGATGAGACCAAGTTCATTGGTATAAAGTCATTTTAATTATAATGTCACTCATCTCTCAGGTCTTGCGGGTGTGTTAGCAAGCCCTCCCTATATGCATTGTGCTCTGTTCTCTGGAGCTCTCTCTTGCTGTTGTTGTTGTTTAGTCACTGAGTCGTATCTGGCTTTGTGACTCCATGGCTGTAGCCCACCAGGCTCCTCTGTCCATGGGATTTCCCAGGCAAGAATACTGGAGTGGGTTGCCAGGCCCTCCTCCAGGGGGTTTTCCTGATCCAGGGATCAAATCCTAGTCTCCTGCACTGGCGGGTGGTTCTTTACCACTGAGCCACCACCAGGGAAGTCTGGAGTTCTCTTTGGCTGCCTCCAAATTGGATGACCTTCAGTCATGCTACAGGTTTTGGGGGCAGCTTCACAAATGCAGCTTGAATCTTCTAGAGAGTTCTAATGATTTGAGGATGGGCTGAGATTGCTGCTGCTGCTGCTGAGTCACTTCAGTCCAACTCTGTGCGACCCCATAGACGGCAGACCACCAGGCTCCCCCATCCCTGGGATTCTCCAGGCAAGAACACTGGAGTGGGTTGCCATTTCCTTCTCCAATGCATGAAAGTGAAAAGTGAAAGTGAGGTCGCTCAGTCATGTCTGACTCTTAGCGACCTCATGGACTGCAGCCCACCAGGGTCCTCCGTCCATGGGATTTTCCAGGCAAGAGTACTGGAGTGGGATGCCATTGCCTTCTCCGGGGGTTGAGATTGGGGAAGATTAGATATTAATGTGCTGTCAGCCAATGTTTATTTTAGATTCTGCTTCTCCTCTCACTTTTGAAAGTCTTAGGTTAGCTCCCAGCATTTCACTCCCAAACTGTTACATTAAACCCTCTCTTTAATCTATCCATCCAGTCCAGTCAGTTCAGTCTCTCAGTCGTGCCTGACTCTTTGCAACCCCATGAATCTTAACACACCAGGCCTCCCTGTTCATTACCAACTCCTGGAGTTCACCCAAACTCATATGCATTGAGTTGGTGATGCCATCCAGCCATGTCAATTTCTGTCATCCCGTTCTCCTCCTGCCCCCAACCCCTGCCAGCATCTGAGTCTTTTCCAATGAGTCAACTCTTCACATGAGGTGGCCAAAGTATTGGAGTTTCAGCTTCAGCATCAGTCCTTCCAATGAACACCTAGGACTGGTCTCCTTTAGTATGGACTGATTGGATCACCTTACAGTCCAAGGGACTTGCAAGACTCTTCTCCAACACTACAGTTCAAAAGCATCAATTCTTCGGTGCTCAGCTTTCTTCACAGTCCAACTCTCACATCCATACATGACCACTGGAAAAACCATAGCCTTGACTAGACAGACCTTTGCTGACAAAGTAATATCTCTGCTTTTTAATATGCTATCTAGCCATAGTCAGCCTGTAAAGACATTTTTCTAAACCAGAGATTTTATCTGGTTATGTAATACACAAAATTAAATCAAAACAAGACAAAAATAACTTTTTGACCAAAATTATGACCTCCCATTTTACTATAGGATAACATGACTTCATAATTCAGTTTGTCTACATTTAGAACTTTTTATCCAAGAACACCATTGCTCAGTCCCCATAAGGTGCACTAAATGCAATAAACTCAGTTTGTTCTTCTCCTATGATACCCTGAAGGTTCACATTTTCCAAAACTTTGCTCAGCTCTTTCTAATGTGGTCCCATGGCTAATGACTGTCTTTTAATGATCAGTTTAAAGGACAAATCCCCAAGGCTAATAAATTCTTTGGAGTTAAAAGGTTATAAGCATGCTTTCTATCCTGCTGTTTCCTCTGCTTCTCCACCATGGAACATAATCACATGACTTCAAAGTAACTAAGTCTAAATTTGTCTCCCACTTAAACATTCTTGTGTGTATAATACCAAGGAATGCAATAGATATATATGTATCCAGATACAGTGGGTAATTGATTAAATTTATGGAGAAACTACTTTCTAATTAAAGGAAACAAGAAATGAAAATGGTGAGCTTAAGAATTAAATGAGAATACAGTGAAAAAACAGGCACAGATCTTCAAAATACTTATCTTGATTAGTTAAAAATTCAGCCTGATTAGAAAAAGTATCTGCCTTTAGAAATTAGGTAATAAAATATGCTGTTTCATCAGAAAATTATGCACAAATTCAGCTGCTTCAATGTGCGGTTTGCCCATTTAATTACACAAAAGACTGAGGGAGGAACACAGCTGGGTCTGTAGATTATGAAATGGGATGAACCACAAATTCATCTTTATTAAAATGATTAAGCATCATCTCACTTACATACAAATCCATCAATACTATCCAATAATCTGTTTATTTCTCTGCTTTCCGACAATAATCTACCATCTGCCAAAATGTGATAATCTAGCAGCAAAGTCATGCAAGATAACACCAAATCTATGTAGGTAAGGCAATCCCTCTAATTTCTTACCTCTTTGCATGAAAAATAGCACACAATTTATGATGGGAGGAGTGTTATACTGGTATGTTTCCAAATAATCAGCAGTGAAAAATCTGCCTGCAATGCAGGAGACATGGGTTCAATCCCTGGGTTGGGAAGATCCCTTGGAGGAGGGCATGGAAACCGACTCCAGTATTCTTGACTGGACAATTACATGGATAGAGGAGCCTTGCAGGCTACAGTCCATGGCATTGCAAAGAGTAGGTCAGGACTGAGTGACTAACCCACAGGGAGAAAACAGGTTTTGATCTGATGTGTCCCAACTGTGTCTAGTACTAGTTGTAATGAGTAAGTTAAATAACATACTAAACATACTAATCTAGCAATACTTATGGATTCCTAAAAGTTTGTATTGTCTCAGATCAATTCAGTCGCTCAGTTGTGTCCAACTCTTCGCGACCCCATGGACCGCAGCATGCAAGGCTTCCCTGTCCATCACCAACTCCCAGAGTTTACCCAAACTCATGTCTATTGAGTCAGTGAGACCATCCAACCATCTCATCCTCTGCCATCCCCTTTTCCTCCTGTCTTCAATCTTTCCCAGCATTAGGGTCTTTTCAAATGAGTCAGTTCTTCGCATCAGGTGACCAAGTATTGGGGTTTCACCTTTAGCATTGTATTGCCTAGGATAGTGAAATTAAGCACCAATAACAAACATTGAGATTACTAACTACAAAATTTGACATTAAAACAAACTAAAAAAAAAAAAAAATCCAGCTACCATCTTCTACATTTGAATACTGAAAACACAAGAAATATCCAATATCAAAATAACTTAGCAAGCTTTAGATTAAGAAAGAAACAAGAAAATGATTCATGGAAAAGTCAATGTTTTTTCTCCTTATTTTCTCATTCCTTCAGGTTCTTTTTATGTTTTGGAGTGTAGAAAACATTATCACAAACTATTCCTTGTTTATGGATTGGGGTATTGGGGAAATACAGACAATCTCTACTGGTTTCTTTCCTTTTTGTAAAAATGAGTATAGTGATACTTATTCTTAAAATGTTGACAAGGGATCAAAGATATTAGGTGCAGCACATATTTGGGGAATGCATAGAAGGTACAAAACAAATGTGAGTTAATTCCTGGCCTATTTCTGAAAGTCACGATATAGTTGAAAAAGAGTTTGCATATCCCAGATTCAGATTTCTTTACGACTTATTGGCTGTCTGAACTTGGGAAATTATCTTTATCTGACAGCTGTTCTGAGTCTTTTTCTGTAAAGTAGATAAAATAATGTTTATTTTAAAGGGTTGCTGAAAGATTAGAGTGAATACAATATATGATGTCTTCTCATAACATACATTGCCCAAAGTAGGTAAGCTTAAGATTAGCTTGCTCCCTTCCTGTTCTTTTCTCAGCCTTCCTTTCTTTCAACCAAAATGTCTATATGTTAACAATAAGTGCATGGGTCCCATGAGGGTGCAAGGAGCAATATTTATATTAATTTTGCTATTTTTGGTGTCATCAAATTGGGTAAAAGTAGCTCTCAGATCAGACTAGACCTCTGATCTACCATTTGGAAATTTAAAAACTATTTTATATGTACATCTTTGGTTTCAATGCAAGTATCCCATCTGGAAATTTATTTTTGTTGAATCAAATATGTATTAAAAAGGATATGTGCCAAGGATCCCTATAACTGAGGCTAGCAGCTTATTTGCTTGAAATGGCTTAAACAGGGCATGGCATCTCTTATTTTTCTTACAGTGATTTATTTTCTGGAATTAAAAAGAAGTGAATGTAAATAAAGCCAATAGAGGGATCTAGCCTCTGCAATGATTAACTGACAAGTCTTGGTTGAATTTGAACCTATGCTTTCTGTTGTTCTGTATTGCAAGACAGGCTCATTAAATTGAGTCTCTGAAGACTTTGTTCCTGTAAAAACCCTTAGAGAATATAGCAAATCAAAGGCAAATGCACAATTGGCAAACAAAAACTATAGCAATTGGAGCTAACTATGACAGAACAAAATCCAAATCCCCTGCCTATTAAGAGATAGATGAGGATAGACACTGAAATTAAGCATTTATTTTTCTAAGATAGTACAAAGGAGAAAAATTGCAATTATGTTCTAAGATATTTGGAAACTTGTATGTTGGAAGAATTTATCTGTGATGTTACCAGCATTTGTTACATTCATTACAAGGGACACTTTTGTACTGGTTAGCTATTGAGAAATCCTCAGACACTGGAATAAAAGAGAAAAAACAAATTAAGAAATTACAGAAAGGAAATAAGATTCTGAATCAAAGCAATAAATATGAGGCCAGTTGATGGCAACAATAACAAACTGGGAAGGAGTACATGGGGTCTTAATACCAATCCTCTACTGACTAATCAAGTGACTCTGGGCAATCTACACTATCTATTTTCTCAAGTTTGTATGCAATTTATTATACTTGAGATATACATTCCCTCTAGCTTTAAGTATATGTAATTTCATTTGATAAATACTAAACATTTGCTGTGAAAAGTATTTTGATAGGTACTAGAAGGGAGTGCAATGATCTATATTGTCTTGTTCTCCAGTTTATTTCAACCTAAAGCAAAAAGAGACTATTTAGAGGTAATTAAATTACAATTAAAGTTGTATTTATGAAAATAGGATGAAGACCTATTTTCATAAATTCAACTGTACTCTTTGACTACAATGTAAGATGCCATGAAAGGAGAGCTCTGACATGTGGGAAAAGGAAGACAAATCGTTAGAGACCTCAGGATTGAGGGGAAAAGTAGTGGCAGGTAGGGTGTCCTATGACACCCCCACAAATAAGACACCCATTTCACTAAAGTAGTCGTTAATATGCTAACCTTACCTCTTTGGCTCTGAGCACTAAATAAATTAGGTATCCCTTTTTCTTTATACTTACCTGATAAGTATACTTACTTTATACTTATTCACTTAGTTATGGAATACTAATAGATACACTGCTATTCCCTTTTCCCTCCTCTGTTTTTTGTCTTCCTTCTGCATGTTTGTGTTCTTTACCTGCTCTACCTCTAAACGGGAAAACAATTAAGCCAATCAAGCTTCACATCAAACTTTGGAGTTGATCTTAGTTAACACACAGGTCAGCAGACTGACATAGATGCAGATGGTGGATCCTTGAGGAGAAATGGGTCGTCCTTGTCTTCAGAGAGATGATATCTGATTTCACTTACATAAATGATTCCAACACCAAGCAAATTAAATACTGTAAAAGAGGAACAAGCAGAGTTGTGTGCTGAACAAAAAGGTTGAGAGCAAATCTCTCTGGGATTGTAAGAAAAAGTATCTTGGAAGGATATTATTTGAGATAGACTTTGAACGATAGGAAGAAATTTGACAGATTATAGCAGCAATGAGACAGCATAAATAAAACAATGTAAGTGAAGACAGGGAGGTCGGGGTTTATAATCACAATCAAGAAACAGTATGTCAAACAATTTGGCTACTACTAATAGAGGAGTAGATAATAGAGGGAAGATAATACTTGAGAGGAAGGAGATTCCAGTATTTGGCCAAGAGTGTGTTTACTATTAAATATTTCACGTCAACACTGCAGCAACTTGACCATGCGCACCTGTGCACGCACACACATGTGTGCACACCGTCATTACGTTCCTGCCAAGATGATGCAGCTGCCGTTAATGAGAAATAGGCGAATGGAAAAGATGTCCGCGGGGCAAATCCAGTTAAAGGGCTACTTAAGATCCTGAGGAGATATCAAAGGTCTGAACTAAGGTATTAAAAGTGGTCATGTGACAAAAGGATACTTCTCTTAAAAAAAAAATTTTGGAACCTTCATAGTTTGGAAAATTCAGCGGAAATAGAAATGAAAGGAAAGAGTATTCAGTTTAAATACAAAGCGTTTAAAGCATTTACAACTCTCACAAAAGATGGAAGCAGTAAAAAGCCAGAGCATGAAAAAGCCTCGAAGAAGCATTTATTCGAACTAGTATTTATTTCACATTCAATACACCCCTCCCCACCCTATGGCTGAAAACCTCTCTGTAGGATATAAAGCTATTGAGAACTGAAGCTGCTGCTGCTAAGTTGCTTCAGTCATGTCTGACTTGGTGCGACCTCATAGACCGCAGCCCACCAGGCTTCCCCGTCCCTGGGATTCTCCAGGCAAGAACACTGGAGTGGGTTGCCATTTCCTTCTCCAATGCATGAAAGTGGAAAGTGAAAAGTGAAAGTGAAGTCGCTCAGTCGTGTCCAACTCTTAGCGACCCCATGGTCTGCAGCCTACCAGGCCCTCGGTCCATGGGATTTTCCAGGCAAGAGTACTGGAGTGGGGTGCCATTGAAGAGGCAGAAGCAAACAATAACAGAAAAACAAATCTCTCCTGACCTTCACGACAAAACCTTAGCTACAAATAGGCTAAGTTAGGGAACGGAAGTCAGTCATATCAACAGGCAACAGAGCAATTTTAGCATGCTTTATTTTTGTTGAAATAATTGCAAATTGATTAAGCAGCCCAACTTAAAGTTGTATTTATTTTATACTAGTATAATTACTGAATCAAACGAAATAAAAAATAAAATTTATTTTAGCATTATTTTTTATTTCTCCAGGTTCTCAAATTCCTTGCTCATATCTTTATGTGGGCATATTTTACAGTTAAAATTACAGTGCCTGTACTTTTTATATTCTATTTTTCATGTATATAAATTATACATGGTTTTCATGTTGCATTGTGGGTTATACATTTATATTTTACGTTTCTGCACAATACTTTATTGATTAAATTTGTCAAAAAAATGTAAAATTATTCAGTGGTTGAAGTGTTAGGCTCTTTTTAGATTTTGATGATCAGAGTCGATAGCGTCAGTCTGTGTGCCATGAGCCTCTATTCTAAATCATGTCAATTGATCCCAGGCACCTTCCTATCTTTCAGGCTAGGCTATTAACTCCTGCTGAGAAGACATCTTGCATTATTTCCCACTGCATCTGTTGAAACTTGCATCTATTAAACCCTCCAAGTACATATTTGTATAATGTGTTTTTTCCTTTTCATCATTTATTAGCACAGGGAGAAGAAGAGACAGAAGCATGGAATGGGTAGCAGAATAAGGTCAAAATGTGGCAATTTACTAAAATGTGGCAATTTAATGTATTACAAAAGTATGAGTCCAAAAACATCTAATTGCCAGCAACTATGTGACAACATTATGGTAGGAACTTGAAATTTAAAAACTGGTCCTCAAAGAACATACAAACCAATTAATATTTCTTTTTATTTCCCTTCTTCCTTCCTAACAGTCACTGATACCTTTCAAGAGGTTTACTGCATTCTCATGAGATAAACAGTGTTCAGTTCAGTCGCTCAGTTGTGTCCCACTCTTTGCGACTCCATGAATCGCAGCACGCCAGGCCTCCCTGTCCATCACCAACTCCCGGAGTTCACTCAGACTCACGTCCATCGAGTCAGTGATGCCATCCAGCCATCTCATCCTCTGTCGTCCCCTTCTGCCCCCAATCCCTCCCAGCAGGAGGTAAGCAAATACACAGGCATCCTATGAATATATGGCATAATATATGCCCTACTTAATTTGGGGGCAGGTATATCAAGACGAGTTAATTGAACTCCCTATCTGGAATTTGAGTTATTGAACAAATTATAGAACATCTACAAAGGGTTGAGTACATTCATTCCAGTAAGGCATTGCCCTGATTCTCCAGCTACAAGACTTTTTTGTTTCTTTTCCTTTCCTTGCCTTCCAGGTTTCTGGAACAGCCTTTGTTCCAGTCCATTCCCAAGCTTGTCTCTCCTGTCCTTTCCTTGGCACTGTAAAATCCTGATGTTTGGTCAGTAAACTCCCTTGGTTTAACTTGTTCAGTATAATTTGGTTTGCTGGGAACCAAAGAGGTCTATTGACCTCAAAGAAAAAGGCTGCTCAGTGGTACAAGTTTACACAGGAACCACAAGAGGGATACCTAACCCAGCTCAGAGAGGAGTCGTAGCCTCCCCAGGTTGGATGGTCCGTTTCAAAATATTTGCTAATTTAACATATACATGAAATACATATAATTGTTTTCATTAGCTTGTTTATTCATTGTATTTTCTTCTGAAAACACTGTGCATTTAAGGTAATCGACCTAGCTTTTAACAGACTGGGAGAAAAATAAATATGTCCAGAATATAAGCTGACATGGAGAATTAAGTGGAACCAGAAGTCACAGAACCTTCCAGAGCCTATTGAGCAACTCTGAATTAAATGGAACCAAAATTCACAGGCCCTTCCAGAGACCCCTGAGCAAACTCTGAATTAAATGGAAACAGAACTCACCGGGCGGCTCGGGACTGACAGCTCCTCCAGAAGTCCACTGTGCACCTTTCCCCGTTAGGTTTGGTCCTCATGAGTGGTCACCGCTCCTTAACTGGGCTGCCCTCACCCATCCTCACAGCCTGGCTGCTCTGACTCCTGCAACTCGGAGGCTGCAGACGCCAAACGGTTTTGTGTTGCTGCCTGTCCTGGTAGTGAGGGTGGAGCCAACTCCTCCTCCTCCTGGACCACCCACAGGTCTGCCCACTGGTATCACCTGAGCCTTGTTAAAGCGCAGCATTTTAGGCGTTTGGAGGTGGATTGTTAGTGACTCTGCATTTAACAAAGTTTTTCAATTATCTGTAGCTATATATATTCAGGAAATCAATCCTGAATATTCACTGGGGATGCTGAAGCTCCAATACTTTAGCTACCCGATGCAAAGAGCTGACTTGTTAGAAAAGACCCTGATGCTGGGAAAGATTGAAGACAGGAGGAGAAGGGGACAGGGTTGGATGGCATCACCGACTTGACAGACATGAGTTTGAGCAAGCTCTGGGAGTTGATGATGGACAGGGAAGCCTGGTGTGCTTCCGTCCAGGGGGTCGCAAAGAGTTGGATACAACAGTGACTGAACGGAGCTGATATACATTTTATGTTGCTCCTTTCTTAAATTCTATTTCCAATATCTTTTCAAATTGGTAGGTGTAATTCAACATTTTTTTTTAATGTAGAATTATGGTGCTATGGTACCATGGACATGACTGAGAGACTGAACAACAAATAGCTACATAACAAATCACTCGAAATCATAGATACTAACTAAAAAGAGTAGACATTTATGATCTCACACTGTTTCTGAGGGTCAGGGAACAGCTTTGCTGGATGGGCCCACCTTAAGTCCTTCCTGCTGCTGCTGCTGCTGCTAAGTCGCTTCAGTCGTGTCCGACTCTGTGCGACCCCATAGATGGCAGCCTGCCAGGCTCCGCCATCCCTGGGATTCTCC
>NW_011494712.1:193276-196436 GCF_000754665.1 Bison bison bison
GGCACTGTGCTAAGCATTAGTGGGAAAAGGCTGAGCATGTACTGTGTTTAGTGGCTCAGTCATGTCCTGTGGCCCACCAGGCTCCTCTGTCAAACTGGAGTGGGTTGCCATGCTCTCCTCCAGGGGATCTTCCCAACACAGGGATTGAACTCAGGTCTCCCACATTGCAGGATGATTCTTTACTGTCTGAACCACCGGGAAAGCTGAAGAATACTGGAGTGGGTAGCTTATCCCCTCTCCAGGGGATCTTCCCAATCCAAGAATTGAACTAGGTCTCCTGCATTGCAGGTTGATTCTTTACCAGCTGAGCTACCAGGGAAGCTTCCCTGATGACTTTTATGGCAAAGAATTCCTCTGTTACTCCCCAATAAACTGAATTTTGCTGGCCACTGGTCTAGCCTTTAACTCTTTATTCATTAATAGGCTGAGCATGATGTGAGTGTGATCTAAAAAAGAAGCGCCCTCAGAGCTCAGAGGGATGCTGCTGGGATGATGGGAAGAAATGAGCTGAATCAGTAAGAGTATTGTAGCAAACATGAACAAATGTCCTGCCCTCAGAATGTGCAGAACCACCTGTAACCTCACATGGCAGAGAACCAAACGACAGCATCAGTGGAGTGGTCACGCTTTCCAGTTTTCTCACTCTTCTTGGCTCCTTACAGCAGGATCGATCTTTGAACTAAGTCTGTAGTGTTCCTGCCCAAGTAGGATGGTTGGGGGAGACTCTGGGAAATAAGGGAACTTCCTGTCACTGGGGGCAGGTGGGTGCTCCAGCAATAAACTGAATAAATAAAAATGAGTTAGTTGTGTTTGTACTCCAAGCTAGTAACGTGAATCATTCCAGATACACAATTCATTTCCACCAAGTGAATCATTACCCTTAGGGTCTTTCTCTAAATTTCTCAAATGTAGTCCCACCATGCCTGCAGTTAAGTGCAGTGTTTCTGGGAATATGAGAAGCAAAGTACACAGCCTATGCTATCTCTGAGAAAAACAGACCTGAAAGGTTGTAATGAGAACTTTGAGAAAGGAAATCTGCAAAAAACAAAAAGTGACTTTGTCAGTTTATCTAAAATTTTATTTTTCATGCTGAGATGCAGGCCCTTGTTAACCATATTGAGGATTAAGAGGGCTGTCTTAATGCTGCTGCACAGAATGGGGCAGCTGTGAAGAAGTGACACCGTAACTTTCCAATTAAAGCTGCCCATTAAGCAACTGGTATGCCTGACTTTTTAAGAGCACTAGAATTATCACATCCATTTAACTTTAAAAAATGTGTAAAATATAGTGACTACAACAGTTCACAATACTTTATTATACAATTGAATTTTTCCAAAAGAGTAGAACTTAACTGTTTCATCAGAGGGGAAAAAAAGATAAGTATATGTGAGTGATGGATGTGTTAATTCACTAGATGGTGGGAATTCTTTCACAACATCTACATATATCAAATCATCATACTGTACACTTAAACTATCTTATGATTTTGTTAGTTACGCCTCAATAAATTGGGATAAAAGCCACAAATGAATTCAAACAATGAGATAAAATAATTGTATACCACTTCTCTATTCTCACATCTTCTCCACAGCATGACAAAAAAAAGATAAAAGTTAATTTTCTTAAATTTTAAAGTATTTTGTTTAAAGAATGACTTTAAAGAGTGCAAAAAATGAGCATGATCTTCAAAACTGTTCTTTTTTTAAAATGGTATGGCTAATTCTGAAAAGAACTTATACTGCTTTTGATAGTTTATTACTAGAATGAGATGTCAATGACCCTGGGGAAGTAGAACAAGTTTTGATGTCAGAAAAAAATAAATTCTGACTTTCACTTAGCAGTTAAAAGCAATGATACCCGACTCAAACTATATGACTTCTCAGAGTCTTGTTTTCCTCATCTGCCAAATGGGGGCAATAATAACCTCAATGTAGGGCTTTTGTTACAAATGGAGAAAATGAGCATTAAATGCCCAGCAGCTATTGAATAATACATAGGAGCAACTATTATTTGAAGACTGACTTCTGCAAATAAGTTTGTCTGAATAGAGATTTGTACCTTTCTCTGGGAAGGTGTAGGCCAGAGGATTTGAACTACCTATTCCAGTAATTTAGAAACATTTTAGACACTCAGTCCCTGAACTTTGAATATATCCTAGGACTCAAATCTAAGCTATATATTTAAATGTTCCATTAGTAGTGTGTCTCAGGGTTTTACTTGCATTTTTGCTGAAAAACCCAAAGCCAGGTATTTAAATCTGCCTTGGAAAACATGTTAAATATTCTAAAAGTTTACCTTAAATGTTTTATAAACTGATCAAACTAGAATTTATAGTGAGGCGCTTGTCAAATCCAAATTTCTGAAAAAAAAAAAATGATACCTTTGCTATTTTCCATGTTCTTCAGTAGACTGCAAAGTATGCAACTTACACAAGTTATTTTACTCTAATTTTACCTATTTTTTGTTTAGTACACATTTTTCTACCAATTAAGTGAAACGTTATAAATGATATCTGAAATTCTTTATAAGTAAGTCAGTCATCCCAGTTGCTCAGTTGTGTCCAACCCTTTGTGACCCTATGGACTGCAGCATGCCAGGCTTCCCTGTCCATCACCAACTCCTGGAGCTTGCTCAATCTCTTGTCCATCTAGTCAGTGATGCCACCTAACCATCTCATCCTCTATTGTTCCCGTCTCCTCCTTCTAAGGAAGTACCTAACCTTCTTCTAAGGAAGTACCTAACCTTCTTCTAAGGAAGTACCTAACCTTATAAGGAAGTACATAGCAGCAGCAGCAGCAGCAGCAACCTCATTAAGGAGAAAATACGTGAGACAGCGAAGAGAGCTGTGAATTTCAAATAATGACATGTGTTGGTTGGAAAGGCAAAGCTGAAAAATTAGTTCTAACTCAGAGCTCCCAATTTCATCATATGAATAATATACATTAAATATTTATCATGTTCCAAATATGCTTATAAGCCCTTTAATGCAAACTTTCACTTAATTAACTCAAAACTCTGTAACAGAGATCAAGATTCAAAGTGTTTATTTGTCTACATTCTTTAATCACTCATTCTGCTGCTTTTCCACTTTGCTACATTTGTTTAGTCACTCAGATCATCTGTTTGTGA
This sequence comes from Bison bison bison, assembly GCF_000754665.1. Classification (NCBI taxonomy): domain Eukaryota; kingdom Metazoa; phylum Chordata; class Mammalia; order Artiodactyla; family Bovidae; genus Bison; species Bison bison. The sequence goes on from NW_011494712.1 coordinate 196,406, forward strand.
TCTTGTAAGTTCCAGTTTCCTTGCTACATGC
>NW_011494712.1:197901-199578 GCF_000754665.1 Bison bison bison
TAAAAAGATGAGGTTTTTTTTTTTTTTTTTTTAAAGGTACTGCAGTGGTTAATCATAGGTCTTTTCTATATACTCAAACTTAAGAAAAGGAAAAAATAGCCAAAAAGTAGCATTTTCTTTAAAATCATGTGAGTGACTCTAACATCTAGTAATATCCAATGATACTGTGATCTCATTTCATATATATCTAAAAGGAAATAAAATCATACAAAAGTTTAATTAACACTTCTATGCCTTTTTGAAGTCCTTAGATGAAAGGTACTAGCAGAATATAAAGTATTATAATTATAATCCTAAAAATACAAGTTTTAATATGCTTTTCTATAGTTAAAGATTTAAGAGTTGAGACTGTGTTATACCACACATCAGAAGGGCTGGCTATGATCAGGCACAAAGAGATAGTTCAAGTAAAATTGGTCACACTGATTCTGAGTTTAATTAGTAACGGAATTTATGAAAAATTATAAAAATCACAAAATGTCTTTTTGTGCTGAACTCCAAAAAATATGCCATTTGATGTTACTGTCTCAGGACTCTATTTGACTTACACTGGAATAAGAACAAGAAGGTGAGGAAGAGGAATACTGATTGTTTGGAGTTATATACACTCCCTACAAATAAATAACTAATTTAAATTAAAATGGTACTTATAATGAAGGATTATTAGGTAGCAAAAATTTTTTTATTGATTCTGGAGATTATGTGAAGGCAAAACTTTATAGATTTATGCATTTTTAAAAGTTACATTTCAATAAGCATTTATTGAAAGCTGTTAGTGAGCACTCCGCTAGGTACTAAAAGGGATATATATTTCCAGTTAAAACTTCATTACTTTAAATTTGAAGGAAAGGAGAATTTATCATGTATTAACTATAGTAATTGCTAGTTAATAGTTGCTATACCAATTTAAGACATATTATATTTCTTAATGTAACATTTCTTTAGATCACAACACAACTGTGGAATATTCTTAATGACTGAGGTTACTAGGCCACACTACCTCCTTTCTGAGAAACCTGTATACAAGACAAGAGGCAACAGCTAGAACCGGACATGGAACAACAGACTGGTTCCAAATTGGGAAAGGAGAACTTCAAGGCTGTATATTGTCACCCTGCTTATTTAACTTATATGCAGAGTACATCATGCAAAATGCCGGGCTGGATACAGATTCCACAAACTGGAATTCCACAAGCCGGAATCAAGATTGCTGGGAGAAATATCAATAACTTCAGATATACAGATGATACCGCTCTATTGCCAGAAAGTGAAGAGGAACTAAAGAACCTCTTGATGAAGGTGAAAGAGGAGAGTGAAAAAGCTGGCTTAAAACTCAACATTCAGAAAACTAAGATCATGGCATCTGGCCTCATCACTTCATGACAAACAGATAGGGAAAATGTGGAAACAGTGTCAGATTTCATTTTGGGGGGCTCCAAAATCACTGCAGACAGTGAGTGCAGCCACAAATTTTTAAAAGATGCTTGCTCCTTGGAAAAATAGTAATGACAAACCTAGACAGTGTATTAAAACACAGAACTATCACCCTGCTGACAAAGGTCTGTATAACCAAAGCTATGGTTTTTCCAGTAGTCATGTATGGATGTGAGAGTTGGACCATAAAGAAGGCTGAACACCAAAGAATTGATGCTTTTGAACTGTGGTGCCGGAGAAGAC
>NW_011494712.1:200228-208930 GCF_000754665.1 Bison bison bison
AACGGATCTCCTTGCAGTCCAAGGTTCTCTCAAGGGTCTTCTCCAACACCACAGTTCAAAAGCATCAATTCTTCAGCACTCAGCTTTCTTCACAGTCCAACCCTACATTGTATATAATTTAATGCAAAATTCATCTGCTACTGCTGGTGCTAACTCGCTTCAGCCGTGTCTGACTCTGTGCGACCCCAGAGATGGCAGCCCACCAGGCTCCTGCGTCCATGGGATTCTCCAGGCAAGAGTACTGGAGTGGGTTGCCATTGCCTTCTCCAAAATTCATCTGAGTCCTTTTAAAAAAGATAATAAAGGAAGAACTATTTCTCTCTCTCTCAAAAAATTATTTCTATCTTTCCTAATATAGATGAGTAAGTCATGTTTGAGGACTAGTACATCATTTCCAGAATTTAGAAACAGATAACCTGAATTGGAATCCAAGATTCAATATTTAGTTGCTCTTAATAATGTTTCTCGAGGTACTTTTTCTCTGTGCTTCAGTGCTCTCATTTGTAAAATGAGGATAATAATAAAACATATAATTTAATAACTATTAGATGAGTTTACTCATGAAAAGTAATTAGAGTAGTACTTTCCGCACTGTAGTTTCCAGGAAATAATTATTTTAATTCATATTTAACTATTAAAATTATTAGGCTTTTAAAGGGATAAAACCTATTTTCTGTGATGTAATATGTAAAATACAAAGGCAGTTGGACATTTTTTGAGAGAGTCAGTGAACAAACGAACATAAGTACTAAGGAACGTTCATGCAATAGAAATTCAATTTTAACCTATAAAGGTTAGTTCATAAACATTAAAATAAATGTAGACTGCATAAATTAAAACTCATGGAGAATCTCCCTCAGGCTATTAAGATGGCACAGTAGCAGTTCCTGGACAATTAAATTTGGTGATTGAGGAAGAACACTTTATATGAAAATAGATTTATAATAAACTTGCTCTGCAAGTCAATGTCTTACAGAAATTAATTCACTCTGTTTTGGATGGTCAAATTGAGAGAATAAAATAATTAAGGTCCTTAAGCTTGAATGTTAGTAACTTATATGGTGTGAATGGGGAAAACTATAAAGGGGACTGAAGGTAAGGAATTATTAACTAGGAGGGTGGATTAGAGGCAGGTTGTAATGAGTCATATTTAGACGATCTTGTAGTTGCTGAGGAATGGCTGGTAGTTTCTGATTGAGAAATAATGTAACACAGATTTGTGACTTAGACCGCAGAAGCCAGAAGAGCTTCCAAGGGGACTGGAGAGAGAGAAGAGATCAGGAGAAAGAGAAGTCAGGCGTTGTGGAACTAGACTAAATGATTGATAAGCAAGACCAGATCTCATCCTGCAGCAATTGGAATGAAAATGAAAATATGAATTTAAAAGAAATGAACAAAGGTCATGGATAAGCAAATATACACTCTCTTCAAAGAAGTCCTAATTCTTCCAAGATATCTAAGAGGTTCCAATTCTTCTAAGAAGTCTTATAACTTGTAGGACTTGGGAAGATGCAGGGACAGTTCCTGGAAGCAAAACCTTGAAAGTGTGAGGCTCCCCTTAGATTGTGCCCACAAGGGATTTTAATCTCAAGTTAATCTACACTCAGCTTCCAATATGTTACTTTTGAAAGAAAAATTTCAAATCCTAAATCTAAGGTTTCTAGGACTCACTCTTCTGGTCTTCTTAGTCCTCTGGCTCATCTTCTTGGCTTTTAAATGCAGCAGCTTTTGAAAACTCTGCCCTGGACCATTGTACCTTCTTGGTCTTCACTCCTGCTTTCTGAGCCATCTCATCCATACCTAAAATCTCCACTACCCATCTTTACACAGAAACAAACGTATATGTCCTACCCAACTTCCTCTGAGTCCAGGAGGCTTGTATCCAATTGCCTATTTGCCATCAACTCTTCCCCACCTCCTTCTCAGGCTTCAGGTCTCAGGTAAAATATTACCTCCTCAGTGTTGCCTATGTGACCATCATTTATGCAAGTTTCATTTGATATTCTCTATTCTAAAGTTATTATTCTTTCTTTAAAATTATACAAGAATTTATAAGTTTTCTCTACTTGTTTTTAAATCCCTAATGAAGAGTCAGACATGACTGGGTGACTGAATAACAACAGTGAAGAGAATAGTTGCCTTGCCTAGTTTTGTACCATAACATTCTCACGATTAATTGTGTGAATACCTAGTTTCTAAACTATAGTTGTCATTAGGAAAGCCTTTTTTGAATGAATAATCAGTGTGGAGAAATTAATCATTTGCTAATGAGAAACATACTAATTAGGTGATAATTATAACATTTTGAGATAAGAAAGATTCAGATAAACAAATAAAAACCTGCTAACTTTCTGTCCAAAACAACCTACCTTATTAAGTATGCTTCCCTCAGCAATGTATACATTTTATTTGGATTATCCTAAACCCCACTCAGTTTTCCTATGTAGTAGGATTTTGTTATCTCTGATCAAACTCTGATACTTATTAACTTCAACTTCCTTGGAGTCTTGCTGGAAGACAGGAATTAATATGATGTGATGGTAGTAAATTATAGCAATTATTAGCATTCACTCATTTTTACATGAAAAATTAATAATATGCTAAGAATCTTCACATTGAACAATGATTTGCTCCTTTCAAACAGCTGTAAATCTGACATGATGGTTAGAGTTTTACATGTGAAAGTCCATAACTCAGAATTTCACACGGATAAGTTTTGAGTAAGGCAGGATGAACTAGGGCAGACAATCCTTTAAGATCTTCTCTACTGCCCAGCTCCCACTATTAAAAATATTTCAAAATGCTGATAGAATATAACCAAATATAAATCTAAGCACAAGTGAAAGTAAGTGAAATCCTAAGTGCCAAAATAAAGAGGGACATAAAGGAACAAGGGAAAACGCAGGAGTTTGGGAGCAACTTGAATGACTCATTAGCACTCATTCAGGCATGGAAGTTGGGGGTTTGGGATAAGGAAAAGATGGAAGAGGCTCCTCGGACCTGGGCCTGAATCCCCAGCACAATGTGGGACAAGGAAATGACCCCATTATTGCACACACTGCATCACTGAAACCATAGGACTAGTTTCTCTGTTTGATAAAATAATGCATCAAATTGTAGCCCTGCTTAAAATGTACCAGGGGTAGATTTCTAAAACACCCTCTGTTAGCATCTTTTAATAAATCTTTTCACTGTGTGGATCACAACAAACTGTGGAAAAATTTTAAAGACATTGGAGTACCAGACCACCTTACCTTCCTCCTGATAAATCTGTATGCAGGTCAAGAAGCAACAGTTAAAACCAGACAATGGAACAATGGAACAATGGACTGGTTCCAAATTGGGAAAGGAGTGTGGTAAGACTTATTTAATTTATATGCAGAGTATCATAATGCAAATGCCAGCCTGGATGAAGCTCAAGCTGGAATCAGTGTTGCCAGGGAAAATATCAATAATCTTAGATATCCAGAGGACACCACCCTAATGGCAGAAAGTGAAGAGGAACTAAAGAGCCTCTTGATGAAGCTGAAAGAGGAGAGTGAAAAAGTTGGCTTTTAAAACTCAACATTCAAAAAAACAAAGATCATGACATCCAGTCCCGTCACTTCAGGGCAAATAGATGGAGAACAATGGAAACAGTGATGGACTCTGTTTCCTTGGGCTCCAAAACTACTGTGGATGGTGACTACAGCCGTGAAATTCAAAGATGCTTGCTCCTTGGAAGAAAATCTATGACTAATCTAGACAGCATATTAAAACTGTTGGTGGGAATGCAAACTAGTACAGCCACTATGGAGAACAGTGTGGAGATTCCTTAAAAAACTGGAAATAGAACTGCCATATGACCCAGCAATCCCATTGCTGGGCATACATACCAAGGAAACCAGAATTGAAAGAGACACGTGTACCCCAGTGTTCATCACAGCACTGTTTACAATACCCAAGACATGGAAGCAACCTAGATGTCCATCAGCAGACGAATGGATAAGAACGCTGTGGTACATATACACAATGGAATATTACTCAGCTATTAAAAAGAATGCATTTGAATCAGTTCTAATGAGGTGGGTGAAACTGGAGTCTATTATACAGAGTGAAGTAAGTCAGAAAGAAAACCACCAATATAGTACATTAATGAATATATATGGAATTTATAAAGATGGTAACAATGACCCTATATGCGAGACAGCAAAAGAGACACAGATGTAAAGAACAGTCTTTGGACTCTGCGGGAGAAGGCAAGGGTGAGATGATTTGAGAGACTAGCATTGAAACTAGTATTTTGCCATATGTGAAATAGATCACCAGTCCAGGTTCAATGCATGAGACAGGGTACTCAGGGCTGGTGCACTGGGATGACCCTGAGGGATGGGATGGGGAGGGAGGTGGGTTCAGGATGGGGAACACATGTACACCCATGGCTGATTCGTGCCAATGTATGGCAAAAACTACTACAATATTGTAAAGTAATTAGCCTCCAATTAAAATAAATTAATTAAAAAAAAAAGCAGAGACATCACTTTGCCAACAAAAGTCCATCTAATCAAAGCTCTGATTTTTCCAGTAGTCACATATGGATGTGAGAGTTGGACCATAAAGAAAGCTGAGCACCAAAGAATTTATGCTTTTTAGCTGTGGTGCTGGAGATTTTTGAGAGTCCCTTAGACTGCAAGGAGATCAAACCAGTCAATCCTAAAGGAAATAAATCCTAAATATTCATTGGAAGGACTGATGCTGAAGCTGAAACTCCAATACCTTGGCCACCTCATGTGAAAAGCCCACTCATTGAAGAAGACCCTGATGCTGGGAAAGATTGAGGGCAGGAGGAGAAGGGGGTGACAGAGGATAAGACGGTTGGATGGCATCACTGACTCAATGGACATGAGTTTGAGCAAACTGTGGGAAACAGTGAAGGACAGAGAAGCCTGGAGTACTGCAGTCCATGGGTCACAAAGAGTAGTGCACAACTGAGTGACTGAACGACAACAAGTTCTCCACTTAAACAGCCAACTTCTTCAGGGTTAAAGTCATGACAGAGATCAATCCCAGTCCCTAGTGTTAGGTTTCTAATCAGGTTTGGCATGTGATTTAAAAAATCCTTAAGAACAGCTGTAGTGATAGAAGCAGCTGTTGTTGTCACTAGATACTCATTAGACATTGAACAGACGTGCTTTTGCTTCTCACTGACGTTGCCTTGTCAAGTTATCTAAAACAGTGTAAGAATCTAAAAAAGATGGGATAGAAGCGTGGTGAAACATGCTAGGGAGAATGCTAAAGTGAATGAAGAACACATAGGAACTGATTGATTTTCAAATAACACTTGTACCTTTTTACATCATAATCATTCATGTATTTTCTGTTAATAGATATAAATACAACCTGTCTCTGTTTCAACACTGTAAAATCAGCATCTACTTCAGTTTCTGAAACAAAGAAGGACTCAAAGGATTTTCTCAATGAATGATTTAACATACACGAATGATCTTTATTTTTTTTTTGTCTTTATGGCAGTGAAAGAAAGTTATATGTTATTTCATAGGCAAAGAAACATTAAATAGATCAGATTACTGTTTCTGTGGGTATCACTTTGCAATCTCCCTTCTCCTTTATGGCTGGCCAGAAAGTCACAAATTGCTATGTCAGGAGTGATCTCAGTCAGCTGGTACTGAGTAATTTATTCATGTTCTCTTTTTTGTATATTGCTGTGGGATATTAGGGGGTAGAGTCACTGTGACAGAGTCAAGCATGTCCTGGACAGGATCCAAAGATGTGTTTTGAAAAGCAGACATGAAATGGTCAGATCAGTCAAAGAACAATGATGATTATTTTTGTCCAAGGACCACATTTTTATTTATTTATTTTTAAATTGGATTATTTTATTTTAGTTTTTAACTTTACAATATTGTATTGGTTTTGCCATATATCAAAATGAATCCGCGACAGGTATACATGTGTTCCCCATCCTTGGCTCTTATCACATCCCATATCAAACAGTTTTGTCTCCGAAGATATGTGCCTGTGTGCATGTTAAGTTGCTTCAGTCATGTCCGACTCTTTGCAACCCTATGGGTTATAGCCCATCAGGCTCTTCAGTCCGTGGGATTCTACAGGCAAGAATACTAGAGTGGGTTGCCATGCCCTCCTCCAAGGAACCCCCAAACCCAAGGATTGAACCTGAATCTCTTATGTCTCCAGCGTTGGCCAAGCTGGTTCTTTACCACTAGCACCACCTGGGAAGCCCATTCTAAGGAATAGTGTGCTTTAATTGATCTATCTTAAGCATAGATTAAAGAAAAAAGATATCATTGTACTCATATTGAAAACAGCATGCACTACTCAGGCTTGGCTTACCACGTCTCTATGTGTACGTGTGTGCTAAGCTGTTTCAGTCCTGTCTGACTCTGTGTGACCTTATGGACTGTAGCCCTCCAGGCTCCTCTGTCCATGGAATTCTCCAGGCAAGAACACTGGAGTGGGTTCCATGCCCTCTTCCAGGGGATCTTCCTGACCCAGGGATCAAACCTGCATCTCCTGCATTGCAGATGGATTCTTTACCACTGGGCCATACCCCAGTCCCTATAGCAGGATTTGAACATCTATTATACAACATAACAGAATAAAATGCCCATTTCATACTGTTAGGTAAAAGTGTTTGACTCTTTAGGTCACTGTTTACCTTGAAATTCACCAGTATCAAACGCCATCTGATGATATGTGCTGTAAACTTCATACAATCTAATTTAGCCAGGATTTGCAACCTGCTCCCCTTCCTTGGGGCAGTCTCGTCTTTTGAATGACCTCCATATCCCACACCAAAACAATAAATCTTTCCAATCTGCTTAGCAATTAATACTGAATGGCATAAAATAATTTAAATAAAAATTAGGAATTAAATAAATTAAATAATATTAAAATCAGATGCAATTATTAAAAAATCCTGTATAATCAGATCCCAACCATTTTTCAAATGTTAACTTTTACTCACTCTGTTCTTGACCATATTATCCTTTTTTTCCATATTCCTCAAACACAGTAATCTCACTCCCAACTCAGAGCCTCTTATTCTCCTGCCTGCAATGGTCTTGCTGCTGTAATTCACATAGCTGTCTCACCCTTTCTTGCTACTTTACAGTCTATGAGACTTCCCTTTTTCTTAGTTGATGTCTTTTATAGAACTCATTATCACTCTGCTTTATCAAAAATATTTGTGTATTTACTGTGCAATTTTGTCCCATAGGATATAATTTATATGCGGGCAGGTACTTTGTTGGGGTTCCCTGGTGGCCCACTGGCAAAGAATCTGCCTGGAGTGCAGGAGCCAAAGGATATGTGGGTTCTACCCCTGGGTCAGTAAGATCCCCTGGAGAAGGGCATGGCATCCCATCCCAGTATTCCTGTCTGGAGAATCTCATGGACAGAGGAGCATGGCAGGCTGCAGTCCATAGGGTCACAAAATGTTGGACATGACTGAAGTGACTTAGCATGCATACAGATACTTATTTGGGCATACTTCCTCTATTTCCTTCAGCAGTGATTGGCAAATAGAAGGCAGCCAGTAAATCAAAGAGAAATGTACTGAGATTGTTTTATTTAAATATCTATTTTTTAACTTTTCATTTTATATTGAAGTGTAATTGAGTAACAATGTTGTGATAATTTAAGGTGTACATAAAGTGATTCAGTTATACAAATGTGTGTATCTATTCTTTTTCAAATTCTGTTCCCATTCAGGCTGTTAAATAATGTTGAGCAGGCTTCCCAGGTGGCTCAGTGGTAAAGAATCCACTCACCCAATGCAGAAGACACAGAGCCATGGGTTCAATCCTTGTGTCTGGAACATCCCCTTGAGAAGGAAATGGCAACCCATTCCAATATCCTTGCTGGGAAAAACCCAAGGACAGAGGAGCCTGGCTGGCTACAGTCATGGGGTTGCAAAGAGTCAGACAAGAGTGAGCACTCATGCATGCATAATATTGAGCACGGTTCCCTGTGCTATAAAATATATCCTTGTTGATTATCTATACTAAATATAGCAATGTGTACATATCAATCATAAACATCCTAACTATCCCTCCCCGACACACCATAACCATAAATTCTTCCTCTAAATCTATGAGTCTATTTCTGTTTTGTAAATAAGTTCATCTGTGTCATTGCTTTATAGACTCTTCTTATGAACAATATCATATGATAGTTCTTTTTCTCGGTCTGACTTCACTAAGTATGACAATCCCTAGGTCCATTCATGTTGATAGAAATGGCATTTTCATTTTTTAATGGCTAGTTCAGTCAGTTCAGTTGCTCAGTTGTATACGACTCTGTGCGACCCCATGGACTGCAGCACACCAGTATTCCCTGTCCTTCACCAACTCCAGGAACTTGCTCAAACTACTCATGTCCATTGATCCAGTAATGCCATCCAAACATCTCATCCTCTGTTGTCCCCTTCTATTCTTGCCATCAACCCTTCTTAGCATCAGGGGCTTTTCATATGAGTTAGTTCTTCGCATCAGTGGCCAAAGTGTTGGATTCTCAGCTTCAGTATCAGTTCTTCCAATGAATATTCAGGACTATTTTCCTTTAGGATTGACTGGTATGATCTCCTTGCAGTCCAAGGGACTCTGAAGAGTCTTCTCCAACACCACAGTTCAAAAGCATCAATTCTTCGGCACTCAGCCTTCTTCATAGTCCAATTCTCACAT
>NW_011494712.1:209356-211949 GCF_000754665.1 Bison bison bison
TAAAGGAGATCCAACCAGTCCATTCTGAAGGAGATCAGCCCTGGGATTTCTTTGGAAGGAATGATGCTAAAGCTGAAACTCCAGTACTTTGGCCACCTCATGGGAAGAGTTGACTCATTGGAAAAGACTCTGATGCTGGGAGGGATTGGGGGCAGGAGGAGAAGGGGACGACAGAGGATGAGATGGCTGGATGGCATCACTGACTCGATGGACGTGAGTCTGAGTGAACTCCGGGAGTTTGTGATGGACAGGGAGGCCTGGCATGCTGCGATTCATGGGGTCGCAAAGAGTCGGACACGACTGAGCAACTGAACTGAACTGAACGGAACTGAAAATATACCATTTGTGTGGGAATAAGTCATCCATGACCCTAACTCCCAAGTTTCTACAAAATGGAAATCAATATATAGCAGAACTAATTTTACCTTTAACTCTTTAAGTGATTGCACACATTCCCCACAATGACTGTGCAAACCAGCCACTGGCTATGGAGCAATGGTGGGCAATGGGGATTGGAAGACTTTAAACTTACTTTATCTCTTTTATTAAAATAATTGTATGAACACTGGACAGTCATTTAACATGGTGGCTCTGTTTTTAGAACATATGTTAGATCCTTCCAGATTTAGTTAGAACTAATCAAATCGTTATTGCTGTTCATTTGCAATTCATGTGCATGCAGTTATAACTGTGCTGTTCCTCAGTATCCTGTTAGGTAGTGACTGAGGAAGAAAGAGCTAGAATTTCACACCTCTCAGGTCTTATGAGTCTGTGTAAGTTGTCTCACTTCACTGTGTTTTAAGTTCATTATCTATAAATGATTAAGTCAATGTGAAATGTGAACTTTTCTGGCAAGTTGGTATGAGAGTCAAATGTTTTTAAAATTTTTAAAGTATAATAAAGAAAGCTGAGCACCGAAGAATTGATGCTTTTGAACTGTGGTGTTGGAGAAGATGCTTGAGTCCCTTGGACTGCAAGGAGATCAAACCAATCAATCCTAAAGGAATATTCATTGGAAGGACTGATGCTGAAGCTGAAGCTCCAATACTTTGGTTACCTGGTGCAAAGAAATGACTCATTGGAAAAGACCTTGATGCTGGTAAAGATAGAAGGCAGGAGAAAAATGGGACAACAGAGGATGAGATGGTTGGATGGCATCACCAACTCGATGGACATGAGTTTGAGCAAGTTCTGGGAGCTGATAATGGACAGGGAAGCCTGGCGTGCTGAAGTTCCTGGGGTCGCAAATAGTCAGACAAGACTGAGCGACTGAAGTGAACTGACCAGAAAATTTCAATAAATTCAGATAGCTTAGGTAACCTCCGGGTAATCAAGATTTCTACACTGATGATGTTTCTACTGTCCTAGTAGCTAAGGCAAACTATAATTCATAAGGTACTACCCAACAAACAATTAAATAACTTGAGGAAACTAAAGTCATTTTTAATTTTTTTATCTAGAGGTTAAAATTACACATATAGAGAGGTGCTGAGAAATATGCTGGAATGTTTAAATGTTTTCATTACATTTTGATTTATTTAATGTGTTTAAAGTGCAAATACAACATTCTTAGGAGGTATACAACTAAAAAGGGTGAAAATATCTTGTAAATATGACAGAAAGACATGAACAGACATTTCATCAAACAATAGTTTTTGTCCATCTGAAGTAGGCACAGCAATTCTTTCCAGCTTTATGGCCAAAGTTTATGGTCCCCATAAACAACTTTGAGGAATTTCCTTGAATTCACTCACTATAGCAAAAATGAAGGTAAGCTCCAAAGTTTAAGAAATAACTGTTATCACAGAGGGGCAATTCTTATGATCTCATTTACTACTAATAAAGTAACTACAAGTTTATCGAGCTCTTTCCTTTGTTCTAAGTACTTTACATTTATCACATCATCTACCCTTTGCATGAGCTTTATGAAGGAGACTCCATTTTGCACTGAGGCATAAAGAAGTTTAAAATGTACATACCAGTCATTCAGTGGAAGAGCTAGGACAGGAAGGAGGTGAATCTGGGGAGGAGAAAGTCACAAATGGGAAGATGATCAAGTTAAGAGATATTTTTCCTTTGCCCTTGTTCATCCCTATTCCTTATTCCTCCCTTTTCATGGCTAAATCTAATTCCAAAGAAGTCTAGTTCCTTCTTCTTCAATGAAATATTTCTTAATTAAGTCATCTCACACATAGTTTTCTTTCAGAGTTAGATCAGCCTCGGGACTCAGCACTTAGTCATTCACTTATTTTCTAACGTGTAAGCATTTTCTGTGCCCACAGTTGGAAAGAGATTTGGATCCTAAGATATCTGGGTCTTTAATATGTTGTTAAATATTAACTTACTATAAATATTCTGCAAGCTATTTTTTAATCAACATGACCTACTTGAGATTTTTTTAGTGTTGGTGTATATATATTAATTTCATTAGGTTCTGTATACAAATTCTGTATACAATTTATTTATATGGAAAAAGAAAATATTCCAAATTTATTTGTCTTCTCACTGAAAGATATTTGAATGACTTTCTGTTTTTTCTTATTCTAAACATTGCTGCCATTAATATTCTTGTACAATTGTCTGGACATATATG
>NW_011494712.1:212049-213656 GCF_000754665.1 Bison bison bison
TTGGTATCTCTAATTTTCTTGAAGAGATCTCTAGTCCTTCCCATTCTATTGTTTTCCTCTATTTCTTTGCATTGATCACTGAGGAAGGCTTTCTTATATCTCCTTGCTAATCTCTGGAACTTTCCCCTTTCTCCTTTGCCTTTAGCTTCTCTTCTTTTCTCAGCTATTTGTAAGGCCTCATCAGATAAACCATTTGGCCTTTTTGCATTTTTTTTTCTTTGGGATGGTCTTGATCACTGCCTCCTGTACAATGTCATGAACCTCTGTCCATAGACTTCAGGGACTCTATCAGATCTAATCCCTTGAACCTATTTGTCACTTGCACTGTAAAATCATAAGGGATTTGATTTAGGTCATAGTTGAATGATCTAGTAGTTTTCCCTACTTTCTTCAATTAAAGTCTGAATTTGGCAATAAGGAGTTCATGATCTGAGCTACAGTCAGCTCCCAGTCTTGTTTTTGCTGACTGTATACAGCTTCTCCGTCTTTGGCTGCAAAGAATGTAATCAATCTGATTTAGGTATTGACCATCTGGTGATGTCCATGCGTAGAGTCTTCTCTCGTATTGTTGGAAGAGGGTGTATGCTATGACCAGTGCGTTCTCTTGGCAAAAGTGTTAGCCTTTGCCCTGCTTCATTTTGTACTCCAAGGCCAAATTTGCCTGTTACTCCAAGTATCTCTTGACCTCCTACTTTTGCATTCCAGCCCCCTAGAATGAAAAGGACATCTTTTTTTGGTGTTAGTTCTAGAAGTCTTTTAATGGCTAAGTAATATTCTGTTGTATATAACTACACATCTTCTTTATCCATTCCTCTCTTGATGGAAATTTATATCTTGGCTATGGAAAACAGCTTTGCAATGAACATTGGGGTACATGCATCCTTTCATGAAAAGGTATCCAACATTACTAATTAATAGAGAAATGAAAATCAAAACTACAATGAGATAGCACCTCACACCAGTGAAAATGGCTATCATCAAAAAATTCATGAACAACAAATGCTGGAGAGGGTGTGGAGAGAAGGGAACCCTCCCACACTGTGGGTGTGAATGTAAATTGGTACAGCTACTATGAAAACAGTATGGACGTTCATTAGTAAAATAAAAATAGAGCTACCATACAATCCTTCAATTCCACTCCTGGGCATATATCCAGAGAAAAACATTGTCTGAAACAAGATTGTTTTAAATCAGATGCTTAAGAAGAGTTTTCATGTGGTTCTATATTTTAAATTTTATAAGCAAAATTTGTATTCAAACTAGAATAAAGCTGCAATGTGTACTGTAGAACATGTGTATCTTATAAGCTATCGTAAATTGTATGCTGCTGCTACCGCTAAGTCACTTCAGTCGTGTCCGACTCTGTGTGACCCCAGAGACGGCAGCCCACTAGGCTCCCCCATCCCTGGGATTCTCCAGGCAAGAACACTGGAGTGGGTTGCCATTTCCTTCTCCAATGCATGAAAGTGAAAAGTGAAAGTGAAGTCGCTCAGTCGTGTCTGATTCCTAGCGACCCCATGGACTGCAGCCTTCCAGGCTCCTCCATCCATGGGATTTTCCAGGGAAGAGTACTGGAGTGGGGTGCCATTGCCTTCTCCGATAAATAG
>NW_011494712.1:213756-214339 GCF_000754665.1 Bison bison bison
GACTCCCCTGATGGCTCAAGTGATGAAGAATCTGCCTGAAATGCAGGAGATATGGGTTTGAACCCTGGGTAAGGAGATCTCCTGGAGGAGGGCATGGCAACCCACTCCAGTATTCTTGCCTGGAGAATCCCATGGACAGAGGAGGCTGGCAGGCTACACCCCATAGGGTCACAAAGAGTTGGACACAGCTAAGCGTGCATACATTCCCTAATATCCTGACCAGAAACATGTCATCAAAGTTTTTAATTTTTGCAATTATTTTGATTCATATTTTTCACATTTCTGGTGGGGTTGAGCATCTATTCTTTTCATAATGATTTAACTGAAACTTTTAAGAGAGAAATAGTGTGCTCCTCAATTACTTATACAAAATAATCACAAAATGTGGCAAACATTCAAATGAAAAAGTAAAACATAAACACCATGGAAGTCTCCCTGCATGACTAATTGTACTACCTCAGATCAGATCAGATCAGTCACTCAGTCGTGTCTGACTCTTTGCGACCCCATGAATTGCAGCACGCCAGGCCTCCCTGTCCATCACAAACTCCCGGAGTTCACTCAGACTCACGTCCATCAGGTC
>NW_011494712.1:214439-214827 GCF_000754665.1 Bison bison bison
TAGCGACCCCATGGACTGCAGCCTTCCAGGCTCCTCCATCCATGGGATTTTCCAGGGAAGAGTACTGGAGTGGGGTGCCATTGCCTTCTCCGATAAATAGTATAAGCTATCATAAATAGTATAAACAATCATAAATAGTATAAACAAATTTTAAATTCACATATTAAATTTTCTTGTGCTTAGACATGTCTAATGTGAACAGTAGTTCAAGAACCAATGTGATAGCCAAAAGAGAAATATTAGAATAGAGGATTTTCATCTGGGAGAGACAACAGCTTGTTTATTTTTTAGGTTATGGCTAAAGGAGATCCAACCAGTCCATTCTGAAGGAGATCAGCCCTGGGATTTCTTTGGAAGGAATGATGCTAAAGCTGAAACTCCAGTACTT
>NW_011494712.1:215162-216838 GCF_000754665.1 Bison bison bison
TTTCAGCTTAGCATCATTCCTTCCAAAGAAATCCCAGGGCTGATCTCCTTCAGAATGGACTGGTTGGATCTCCTTGCAGTCCAAGGGACTCTCAAGAGTCTTCTCCAACACCACAGTTCAAAAGCATCAATTCTTCGGCGCTCAGCCTTCTTCACAGTCCAACTCTCACATCCATACATGACCACAGGAAAAACCATAGCCTTGACTAGACGGATCTTTGTTGACAAAGTAATGTCTCTGCTTTTCAATATGCTATCTAGGTTGGTCATAATGTTTCTTCCAAGCAGTAAGCGTCTTTTAATTTCATGGCTGCAATCACCATCTGCAGTGATTTTGGAGCCCCCCAAAATACATGTGTACATACATATATAAATATGCGTGTGTCTGTTTGCAAACTGGCTCCCAAACTCAGAGAGCAGGGAGGGACTGAAGAAAGAGTCAGACCACTCCATACTGGTAGGTGGCCCGTTTGATAAGCAGGGTAATAGAAGAGTCTTGTCTTGGGCAACTGCAAGAGGAGTATATCTCTGCATCAGCCAGCAGGAATCATTCAAAAGTTTACATAGAGGCCTTAATGAGATTCAGTTATATACCATCCAGATGATCTCAACAATATATCCTTTCTTAGGCTTCATTCTTGAAATGGCTTCCACTGTGGGAAAGAGTGGGCAGAATGCATATCCCAAGGAGAGGGGAGGGTGTGGAGATTCCAGGTGACCAGATCCAGCTTGCCAGTCAATTAGCCATCATATCCTCTTGATGACTTCCTCTAATAAATATGTCTGTATGTACATGAGTCTACACACACACACACACAAACACATACACACTCCAGAATGGAATCACTAAGCCATACGTTATACATATGTCCAGCTTAAATAGATACTGACGATTTCCCAAAGTAGTTTATCTAGTTCCAATAAACTGAATTTATTGATGAATGGGTTAACATTCATATTTTTATAAAATCTAAACTTCCTCTCCATGAATTTAAATCTTTTCATGTTTACTCAGGTCTTCCATACACTTTAAGAATTACTGCATTGTTTATACCCTTTGAGTATTGATCAATATTTCTTTTTAAAGAATTCACACTTCTTATAATAGTTTTTTATTGCTGTTGTCATTAGTAGCTTTGATTTATATATGACATTTTCTATTTTGTTTTCCAAACTAGGCTTTTATTTCTTTGAATTTTGTTTGATTCCTTTAATTTTTACTAACTTGGAACTTATAATTTTCTTCTTTTTCCTTAAGGAGCAAATATAAAATATCAATATGTAAAAGGCATGAATGTCTTCAGTTCAGTTCAGTTCAGTCGCTCAGTCATGTCCGACTCTTTGCAACCCCATGAATCACAGCACGCCAGGCCTCCTTGTCCATCACCAACTCCCGGAGTTCACTCAGACTCACATCCATTGAGTCAGTGATGCCATCCAGCCATCTCATCCTCTGGCGTCCCCTTCTCCTCTTGCCCCCAATTCCTCTCAGCATCAGTGTCTTTTCCAATGAGTCAACTCTTCGCATGAGGTGGCCAAAGTACTGGAGTTTCAGCTTTGGCATCATTCCTTCAAAAGAAATCCCAGGGCTGATCTCCTTCAGAATGGACTGATTGGATCTCCTTGCAGTCCAAGGGACTCTCAAGAGTCTTCTCCAACACCACAGTTCAAAAGCAT
>NW_011494712.1:216938-217486 GCF_000754665.1 Bison bison bison
TCTCACATCCATACATGACCACCGGAAAAACCATAGCCTTGACTAGACGGACCTTTGTTGGCAAAGTAATGTCTCTGCTTTAGAATATGCTATCTAGGTTGGTTATAACTTTCCTTCTAAGGAGTAAACGTCTTTTAATTTCATGGCTGCAGTCACCATCTGTAGTGATTTTGGAGCCCAGAAAACTAAAGTCTGACACTGTTTCCACTGTTTCCCCATCATTTTCCATGAAGTGATGGGACTGGATGCCATGATCTTCGTTTTCTGAATGTTGAGCTTTAAGCCAACTTTTTCACTCTCCACTTTCACTTTCATCAAGAGGCTTTTTAGTTGCTCTTCACCTCCGCCATAAGGGTGGTGACATCTCCATATCTAAGGTTATTGATATTTTTCCCGGCAATCTTGATGCCAGCTTGCGTTTCTTCCAGTCCAGCATTTCTCATGATGTATTCTGCATATAAGTTAAATAAGCAGGGTGATAATATACAGCCTTGATGTACTCCTTTTCCTATTTAGAACCAGTCTGTTGTTCCATGTCCAGTTCTAAC
>NW_011494712.1:217586-218563 GCF_000754665.1 Bison bison bison
CATTCCTTCCAAAGAAATCCCAGGGCTGATCTCCTTCAGAATGGACTGGTTGGATCTCCTTGCAGTCCAAGGGACTCTCAAGAGTCTTCTCCAACACCACAGTTCAAAAGCATCAATTCTTCAGCACTCAGCCTTCTTCATAGTCCAATTCTCACATCCATATATGACCACTGGAAAAACCATAGCCTTGACTAGACGAACTTTGTTGGCAAAGTAATGTCTCTGCTTTTGAATATGCTATCTAGGTTGGTCATAACTTTCCTTCCAAGGAGTAAGCGTCTTTTAATTTCATGGCTGTAGTCACCATCTGTAGTGATTTTGGAGCCCAGAAAAATAAAGTCTGACACTGTTTCCACTGTTTCCCCATTGCTCTCAAAATTAACCACCGTCTTGACATTCAACACAAGAGATTACTTTTGTTTCTATTTCATGATTTAATATATAAAATGATTTGTAATTTACTATTTGTAGCTATCACATTTGGTCAATACTGTAATTTGCAAATTTCTCCATATATTTCCATGTAGTCATAATTTATTTCAACTGCTATATTTTTATTTATATTGATATATTCTTTATTCATTAAAATTTGTATAGACATTTATGATTTATATTATTAATAATACAGTTATGTATAATACTGTTTAATGTATACTTGTTAGTTTGAATGTGCACACATTTCTGTTTCACATGTATATAAGTATATATTTAGGAGTCGGATTTACATGTGGAGGCAAAAGTATACATATATATTCAGTTCAGTTCAGTTCAGTCACTCAGTCGTGTCCAACTCTTTGCAACCCCATGAATCACAGCACGCCAGGCCTCCTTGTCCATCACCAACTCCCGGAGTTCACTCAGACTCACGTCCATCAGGTCAGTGATGCCATCCAGCCATCTCATCCTCTGTCGTCCCCTTCTCCTCTTGCCCCCAATCCCTCTCAGCATCAGAGTCTTTTCCAATGAGTCAACTCTTC
>NW_011494712.1:218663-219312 GCF_000754665.1 Bison bison bison
CAAGAGGCAGGTCAGGTGGTCTGGTATTCCCATCTCTTTCAGAATTTTCCACAGTTTATTGTGATCTACCCAGTCAAAGGCTTTGGAGTAGTCAGTAAAGCAGAAATAGATATTTTTCTGGAACTCTCTTGCTTTTTCCATGATCCAGCAGATGTTGCCAATTTGATCACTGGTTCCTCTGCCTTTTCTAAAACCAGCTTGAACATCAGGAAGCTCACAGTTCACGTATTGCTGAAACCTGGCTTGGAGAATTTTGAGCATTACTTTAATAGCATGTGAGATGAGTGCAATTGTGCGGTAGTTTGAGCATTCTTTGGCATTGCCTCTCTTTGGAATTGGAATGAACACTGACCTTTTCCAGTCCTGTGGCCACTGCTGAGTTTTCCAAATTTGCTGGCATATTGAGTGCAGCACTTCCACAGCATCATCTTTCAGGATTTGAAATAGCTCAACTGGAATTCCATCACCTCCACTTGCTTTGTTTGTAGTCTTGCTTTCTAAGGCCTACTTGACTTCACATTCCAGGATGTCTGGCTCTAGGTCAGTGATCACACCATTGTGATTATCTGGGTCATGAAGATCTGTTTTGTACAGTTCTTCTGTGTATTCTTGCCACCTCTTCTTAATACCTTCTGCTTCTGTTAGGTCC
>NW_011494712.1:220251-224365 GCF_000754665.1 Bison bison bison
CATCTCCAGGTGTTTCTTGACTTCCTACTTTTGCATTCCAGTCCCCTATAATGAAAAGGACATCTTTTTTGGGTGTTACTTCTAAAAGGTCTTGTAGGTCTTCATAGAGCTGTTCAACTTCAGCTTCTTCAGCGTTACTGGTTGGGGCATAGACTTGGATTACTGTGATATTGAACGATTTGCCTTGGAAACGAACAGAGATCATTCTATCGTTTTTGAGATTGCATCCAAGTACTGCATTTCTAATTAGAGCTAAATATAAACCATAGCTTTAGTGTCTTTCTGAGTAATACAGGTGGGTAGAAATGCCTTAATTAACATATCCCCTTTCATCTTTTCCGTGGTCACTCTTTAACCATTTAATGAAGTGTGATGTACATATACGGAGAAGGCAATGGCACCCCACTCCAGTACTCTTGCCTGGAAAATCCCATGGATGGAGGAGCCTGGTAGGCTGCAGTCCCTGCTAAGGGTCAGACACGACTGAGCGACTTCACTTTCACTTTTCACTTTCATGCATTGGAGAAGGAAATGGCAACCCACTCCAGTGTTCTTGCCTGGAGAATCCCAGGGATGGGGGAGCCTGGTGGGCAGCCGTCTATGGGGTCGCACAGAGTCGGACACTACTGAGATGACTAGTACACACACGCCAAACTTAACACATGCATAACTGACAACTAAATTAGAGATAGTCATAGAAAAACTAGAAAGGAGATCCTAGAGGATTTAAACTACAGTTTGAGAAATCTGTTACATTCTCAGTAAAGATTAGGAAGCTTTCAGCGCTTTCTAACCTGAAGTCTCAAAACTGGGGTTAAGACTGCTTAAGAAATACTCGATCTGAGAGTGAGGAAAGCCATTTGACAATTAGTAAATCATTTTGTTGTGTATGTGAGAGAGTTTAATTGAGGAAGCAAAACAAGTGGTAAGAAGGAAACAACCATCATAGATATTCCAGTGCTGGAACTTGCAGGGCTCAATGATCGACGTAGTGTTGGTGTAAATGAGGAGGCATTTGGGTCTTCCCAGGTGGCACTAGTGGTAAAGAACTTGCCTCTCAGTACAGGAGACATAAGAGATGCAGGTTTGATCCCTGGGTCAAGAAGATCCCCTGGAGGAGGGCATGTCAACCCACTCCAGTATTTTTGCCTGGAGAATCCCCATGGGCAGAGGAGCCTGGCGGGCTACAGTCCATAGGGTTGCAAAGAGTTGGACACAACTGAATGACTGAGCATACTTGTGTGTGAAGGAGGCAGAATTGTGGAATTCAGACAAGCTTTGACTTGAAACTTAGGGTGCAGGCATTTTTGTTTTTCTTTTTTTCAGGGGCAAGTAACCAACTTTCTGTCAGAAGTGAAGTTCTGGAATTCAGGAATAAAAATGTGTTATTAGGTTGAAATTAATAATTGTGTTATGAGAAGCATAGCAAAACCTGTGTGTATGAATGTGGCCACTGAAAAGAAGGTATAAAGAAAATCAGAGCAGAACGCACCGTGAAATTTTCAAGCTGTGGAAAAGTGAGTAGGGTGAGAAGCAATGAATAGGTGGGCAGACACACAAGATCAAAAGAGTGTCCCAGCTAATAACGACGAAAGAATGTCCACAAGGCAGCTGTGCCCAGTAAAAGATGCTGCAGAGAAGTCCAGGAGAAACATGTGAGAAGGGAAGTATTTAATTTGTCTTCTTAATTTATGCTTCTCTTTTATCTTTCTGCTCTTGTCTACAACTAAATTGTCTTTGAATTGTCACTTTTCCTTTCAGATATCAGGAATAGAAGCAGCCTAACAAGGTTTTTATGAAAGCAAAAGTGTTCGTTATTCAGTGGTGGCCGAGTCTTTGCAACACAATGGACAGAAGCTTGCTAGGCTCCTCCGTTCATGGAATTCTCCAGGCAAGAATCCTGGAATGGGTACCCATTCCCTTCTCCAGGGATTGAACCCAGGTCTCTGGTACTCCAGGCAGATTCTTTACCATCTGAACCACTAGAGAAGCCTATGGCTTATACACCTAGTATCAAAATTGAAACCTGATTAAAAATATGTATTGTAAACATTACCATATATTATCAGAATGAATTTACTATTTCCCTTATTTAGCAAATGTTCACTTATGTTTAATATAGAAATATTACTTCTCTGTGCTCTAGAGTTATAGATAAGAAAGATAACTCCCTCTCTTCATGGAGCTTATGTTACAGTCAAAATACAGAAAATCACATATAAATATTAAAAGATAATAAAAGGTAGCAGTAAGTGTTATGAAGAAAATCAAGCTGCAAAAGCAATGTAGTAAGAAAACTGTAGTGGAATACAGTAAATTGATGAAAGTAAGTTTTAATCCCTCTATTTCATCACAAAATATTTAACCACTAGGGATATTTATTGCTCTTGGGTGATTAAGGACATTTTTTCTATCAAGAGGTGAAATATGTTTCACTTTCTATTGCTCCTGAACTTGGCCACTTAATTTACATTAGCAAGTGATAGGTCTGCAGACATAATATAAGCAGATATTTCTTAGATGACTTGCATTTCGATTTTTCTATTAATATATCACCTCTGCATCAGCATAAAAAGACTTGCCTGAAAAATAAAGTTGCAGGATACCTACTATTCAATTTCAAATTGTACTATAAATCTACCATTAAAAAGGCAGCAGGTGTAGTGGTGAAAGTATGGACACATAAATCAATGTAACAGAATCAAGAACCTAGGAACAGGTCCATGTAAATAGTCAGCTGATCTTTGAAACAAAAGCAAAGACAGTCCAATACAGAGTGAATGTGAATGATATTCGCAACAAATGATGGTGAAACAATTGGACACTCAAAGGCAGAACATTTAGCCTAGAAATAGGCTTTATACCTTTCACAAATATTAACCCCAAATAGATAATAGACTAGAATAAAAAATAAAAACTATACTCCAATATAAAATAAAAATTAAAAAAAATAAAAACTATAAAACTGGGAGGGAAAAAGTGAATAAACTCCCTCTGGTTTTGAGTTTTTAGATACAACACCAAAAACATGGTCCATTAAAAAATGATAAATTCTACTTTATTTCATAATTAGAAAATAATAAATTTATATACCAATGAATCATAAATGCATATTCTATGTGAAAAAAAAACTAGCCTGAAAAGGCTGTATATTGCATGATTCCAATTATATTAAATTCCACAAAAGATAAAACTAGAGAGGGTAAATGCATCAATGGTTCCTAGGGGTTCAGAGGGAGAGGGACAGAGTTGAATAAGTGAAGCAGAGGGGACTTCTTTTAAGGAGGTGAAAATATTCTACATAATACTGTAATGGGGGAACACATGACACTAGCCCAGTGTCAAAACACAGAGAACTTTTAAGTATAAAGAGTGAACCTCAATGTATATGTTTAAAAAATCATTTAAGGCATTGGGAATTCCAGCAGGGTATGAACAATATAAGAAAACAATTTAGTGCATTATAAATATATGAAAAATGCCACTGAAGAGATTGGGTTAAAAAGATGCTGTCCTTAGTAACTTTTGGAAATAAATGGAGTCTGTAAGACTAAAGGCAAAAGAAACTGTTCACAGACACTATACTCTAGTTGGCCAAGTTTTTTCTCTTAAAGGGGCGATTTAAGAATTATGACACTGGGATTAAACAATGAAATTAATTGATAAATGATAGTGAGATTTAGGTTTCCTCTTGTTGTGTGAGAATTTCCAGGAAATGAGTCCAGAATGATCCAGGTAGATATGCATTAGAGTTGTAGATATCAGAATGAATTCATGTTTTAAAGTATTTGCAGATAGTTAAATATAGAGATGCTTATATTTATATGTATATACATCTGGGTCTCTACAAACACATACATTTCTTTTGTTAGCTGAGTTGCACCATAAATAATGACATCTCAAGAGCAATAAATATCCCTACTGGTTAAATATTATTTTTTAATGCAATAAGAGTGGGCTTCCTATGGGGTGCCAGTAGGGAAGAACCTGCCTGCCAGTGCAGGAGATGTAAGAGATGTGGGTTCCATCCCTGGGTTGGGAAGATCCCCTGGAGGAGGAAATGGCAACTCACTCCAGTATTCTTGCCTGAAGAATCCCATGGACAGAGTCTGGA
>NW_011494712.1:224564-226191 GCF_000754665.1 Bison bison bison
GTAAGCCCTAGGAGAGTACCAGAGCTCCTTGGAGAGAAGGCAGATTCTGGGAATAGGACAAGAAATACACAAGAGAATCTTATAGTGAAAAAATTAAGAAAGTACTCAAAAAAAAATAATAAACTCCTCACAATAATGTTATATGTCAAAAATATACTGGAACCAACTGAAACCAAAAGAGCTCCTAACTGCCAAAGCTAAAACAATTTGGACCAAAAAATAAATAATTTTTCTTTATAACCAAAAGTATAAAATAAATATCCATAACTTCCAGTGATAAATATCCATAACTTCCAGATAAATGATTAATGGGGAAAGAATAAATAAACTCTTGTGCACGAGAATTTAATTTACATAGATATTCTGTCTTCAAAGAGTTAGAATATAATTCTTCATTTCTTAAGTGTCAGCTATGCATGGTGACTTCTTTCCCCAAAGTAACAGAAATGGGGACAAAATGAGTCACTTTATGATGTATAAATCTGAGAAACACTATCTTAACAATGTGATTAAATTCAGTATTAACAGTGGTTAAATCATGCTGATAGCATATACCCTTGACATTATGAAATGAAAATGATATTTTGCATCTGTGGTCTTTCTCTTGAACAGAGATAACCTCAGTTTAATGAGAAAATATCAGATGAATTCCATTTTAGGGGCATTTTGGAAAATACCTAACCAGTACTCCTCAAATTGGATTAGGTCATCAAAACAAGGGAAAATATGAGAAACTGTTACAGACAAAAGAAGCCTAAAAAGACATATTGACTAAAGGTAATGAGATATCCTGGATGGGATCTTGGGATAGAAAAAGGATATAAGGTAAAAAGTGAGAAAAAATGAATAAAGTATGAAATTTAGCTAATAATAATATATCAATATTGGTTCATTAATTATAAAAAAGCATAGTAATATAAGATGTTAATAATGAGGAAACTGGTTGTGGAGTTCATAGGAACTCTGAATACCACATGTCCCACTGCACAGTTGAGACCCAGTCTTCCTATCTTTGCCCATAATGACTGTACAAAACTACTTGTACAGAATCAAATTTCCCCTTTTCTCTGTCTGTGAATGTGGTGATTCCTGGGGTGCTCATTCCTTCTGGAGAGGAAGCTGAGCTGAAGATGCACCTTGGACCACAAGAACTGGCATTTAAACAGACTCTTACCATTTACTGGTTATGTAACAGGAGCAATTTACTAGCCTCTCTATGTCTCAGATTACACTTCTGTAATCTGAGAATCATGGCAGAAACCTCCTCACATGATTTTCATGAGAATTAGATTGGAAAGTGTGTGTAAAATGTTTAGAATATTAGTTGATACTTAGTATATAAAATGAATGTAAGTAAAATAGTAAATAAAAATGTATATACTTTCTAGTTTTTCTTTTAAATGATGTATCATAAAAAGAGTCAAAATAGCCATCTAGAAAGCCTGTGTCCTGGCAGGGATAATAGATTCCAATAGGAATAGCAAACATGTCTTTAAAGCTATGGAGACACCAGCTCCCAGGATTTCCATTATTTAAATTGTTCGGAGCCTCAGTGAAGCTGGTTTAAACTAGCTAAGGGACTATGGGGGTTAGAACAGTACAGGAGGAATAAGTCAAAGTGATTACT
>NW_011494712.1:226926-233907 GCF_000754665.1 Bison bison bison
TTCTTAGTACTGCCTAAATTCTCAGACAGTCTATCCATTGACAAGACTTGGTGGGGAAGAACAAAGCAATCAAAGCTAAGTATCAGCATATCCACAGCCACTTGAACAGTTTATGGCACTTTCTCCTGCTTGGAGACAATTAGGAACTGTATCATTGTAGAAGATCAAGTGGATCTGACTCTTCAAACATAGGTGAAAACAGATCAGGGGAATCTTGGTTCATTATAACTAGTGGCCTCTCCAAGTTGTAATCAAGTAATAATGGGATTTTCTCAAGATTTGGAGACTTCTAATAAAACATCTATCAGGAACTTTGGTATTGGCAGCAAGATTAAAAGAATTAAAGAGGCAGAGGAGTGAGGACAGGATCTGCAAAAAGTTTGTAATTGGCAAAAGTGAACCAAAGTCAGAAAATTCTAGAAGAAACCTTCATACACAAAAGGTTGTTATTCTGATTATTATTAAAAGCATGTAACTTGTCAGTTACCTTGGGGCCAAAAACAGTGTACAAATGTGCTTTAACACAATGATTAGAACTGTGAGCATTGTCTTCAGATTTGGTTGCAGTCACCCTAGAGGTACATAAGATTGTGGAAAGAAAATATTATACCTTCTCTTTCTTTCTCTCTGTTCCTTCTCCTCTTCCTCCTTCTCTTTCTTCTTTCCTCCCTGTTTCTTTCTGTATTTATGTTTGTATATATATATACACACCCACTCATATATAATATGTGTGCATGAGAGTACATGTATGTGAATAATCTGTTTATTTTTTCTATATGGGGAATTGTTTATAATGCAATAATATATATTTTATATAGAAATAATAACAATAAAGTCCTCACTTATTGAGTGGTATTATTAGTATACACACAACATTGTTGTAAGCTTAACATGTATTAAGCAATTCAATCCTCACAATGATGCTATGAAGTAGGTACCAATATAACCCATCTCTTAGGATGAGGGTAAGAGTGGCACCTATTGGTATAATCGCTTAACCAAAGTCACAAAGTTAAGAAGTGGCAGTGCTGTAGTTCAAATGTAAGCAGTCTGTCTCCTGAGTTTGTGGTTCTGACCACTATAGGAGTATGTGTATATAATGTGTAATTAATAAAATGTGAACATATTTAGGGGTGTGTGCTCAAGTTTAGAGGGAATGACTTTTTAAAAATATAGAACACCATTCAGACTATCTTAATATACTTAAAATTAGTTACGTAATGACGCTAATGAGCTAACAAATGGGGGTACTTAACAATGGCTGGAAAAAACGTTCTAGGATTGAAGTGCTATTATACATGATTCAGCTCCTTTATAAGTATTTATTAAGCAATGCATTCTTTGTGGCAGCACTGTGTATGCTGTGGCTAATTCTTGATATATACAGCACACATATACAGATGATCTCTGCTTGCTACTTTACCATCTTTTTGACGAGATAGAAAGTCAACTATCCCTAAACACTCACAGACACACACTAATATTAAAATCAAGATTAACTCTGACCCTCAGGATTTTTTGTTGCAGCATCTGGTGCTATCAACGATAATATCTTCTGATTAACATTGAGAAAATTGGCCTTGAATCACTAACATATGTGTAAGGAGCCAATTTGGTTTCTAAATTATGCAGAAATAGCTTAGCATAACATCTGGTTAATGTGCTACTAAAAATGAATTCCATTTTAATAGATAAAACTTATATAAGTTTTCTCCTTTGGGAGAAAGTTCAAATTGAATTTATTCAAATATAAGAAGTATGTATAATACACATTTTTGTAAGTGGAGTTATTTTTATTAAGATAGGTGTGTATTTATGTGACTTTTTGATACACAAAATATGAAAAATAAAATTTTTCTTATATCTTTTGTATCAATTACCTTTTTTCTTTTAAGAGAATATAGTTTTTTCCTGTTGATTTGCTGATTGAATAATCGATTGATTGGTGTATATTGTGGGGTAATGGAGGAATTCGTTCCTCTCTTTTTCAGGGATGGATTTTGGATAAGACAGTCTCACACATACAGTGGTAGCCTATGATTTCTTAAATAGGTCAGTCTCATCTTCCACAAAATTTTCTGTGTTATGTACCTTAGAATTGATTAATTTGTAATACCTTATAGATGACTACTTTCAGACTTTGAGACACCTCTTATGCCCCTCTTTTTCTTTTAAATCAGTGGTGGGAGTATATGCATTGACTTAAGATGAATATTATATGTATACAAAGATGAGTGCCTTTTTTTCTGTAGATAATTTGCAGCTTCCAAGAAATTTTCAAATGTATTGAGTATTAAGGGAAAGAAAAGAATAAATGTAATTGTTTTAGGTCAGTTTTGAATTTCTCAAAAAGTCGTTTGAGTAGTAATTAATTTTCTCAGAGTCAAAATTGTTACAAGGTCTAAACCACTTATTGAATGATTTCAGTTAACTCATGTGTAAAGTAGTTCCTTCAGATTAGGTTTGTTTTTAGTGTCCTTTCTGATGACAAGAGCCTGTGTGTTTGCATTCATTTCAAAGGAACAAATATTTCCAGCTCATGTGAGGAGAAAAAATAATCTCAGATTGGAATTCACCAATACAATGGGCTATTTCAGCTTTCCACAGTCATTATTGGCTATCTATTAACAGTTTAAGCACTGATATATATTTAGAGATTGTCCATGGGATGATAGTATGGATTTCTATTTATTATTGATGTTTTGAATAATCTGCATTTGACTTTTAGCTACTTTTAAAGAAATTATTCAGCAGAAAGATCTGGTAAACGCTGTCCCATATAATTCCTTCTAGAAATCTGTTCCCTCTTTAAATGTATATATGTAACATGTGTATCAGATCAGATCAGATCAGTCGCTCAGTCGTGTCTGACTCTTTGCGACCCCATGAATCGCAGCACGCCAGGCCTCCCTGTCCATCACCAACTCTCGATTGCATATTTACAGTGTGTTGTGGAGAGTTGGAGAAGGAAACGGCAACCCACTCCAGTATTCATGCCTGGAAAATACCATGGACCGAGAAGCCTGGTGGGCTACAATCCATGGGGTTGCAAAGAGTCAGACATGACTGAGCAACTTCTGTGTGTCTGTGTGGAGAGTATAAAATGATGGTCATAAAGTGTAGAATAGGTACTTTATAAAACTTAGTAATTTATACCTTTGCCTCCAAAACAATTTTAATGTCTTTTTCTCATCCAGAAGTATATTTTGGGAAAGCTTAAGGAATTCATTTAGCCTTTTTGTGAATTCCTAAAGTATGAAAATATTGTTTCCTATGATTATCACATAATTCAAAGAAGCTATGAATGTGAATCAAGAAATGTGGAAGGTAATTTGGGAGAGAATGGATATATGTATGGCTGAGTCACTCTGTTGTGCACCTGAAACTCTCACAACATTGTTAATCAGCCATAGTCCAGAATAAAATAAAAAGTTAAAAAAAAGAAACATGGCAGGTATTGAATGCAACTTCCTCATGATTTGGCATGAAGTACATGGGAGAAAGCTGAAGAAATTAAACTCTCAGAAGAAAGGCAGTTCATTAACCTTATTTTTTTGCATGAAGTAGAATTTTAGAACACTTTCATGCCTTTCATTTATTGAAAATGATCTCTTAATAAATAAAATGTATCTTGAGGGCTAAAAGGTTTGAACTCTGTAGGGCAGGCCTGCAAGCTGAAAACTCTCAGGCAGGATCTGAAGCTGCAGTCTTAAGGCAGAATTTCTTTTCTAGGAAAATAATCTGTTTTGCTCATAGAGACTTTTAACTGATAGGATGAGTTACACTCATACAGTTAAGGATAATCCACTTGAAGTCAAATTATCATGTATGTTCACATTTATAAAATATCTTCATAACACCTAGATTAGTGTTTGGTTGAATAAGTGGGTAATATAGCCTAGCCAGGGTGGCACATAAGATATCACAATTGGATTAAGTAATTTAATTAAATTGGTTTAAATTGGATTAAGTAATTTAATCCAATTGTGAAGCTGAAGCTGAAGCTGAAACTCCAATAATTTGGCCACTTGATGCAAAGAACTGACTCACTGGTAAATAGCTTAATATTAAAGGAAAATAGAGTAAAGTATATAGACAGGAAGAAATAATTCATAGATCATATTCATACTACATTTCATTTGCATCAGAAAATTGTTGTTCAGTCACTCAGTCATGACTGAGTGGGCTGCAACTCCATGGATTGAGACTCCATGGACTAGAGCACGCCAGGCTTTCCTGTCCTTCACTATCTCCCGGAGCTTGCTCAAACTCAAGTCTATTGAGTCGGTGATGTCATCCAATCATCTTATCATCTGTCACACCCTTCTCCTCCTACCCTCAACCTTTCCCAGCATCAGGGTCTTTTCCAATGAGTGGGCTCCTCATATCAAGTTACCAAAGTATTGGAGCTTCAGCTTCGGCATCAGTCCTTCAAATGAATATTCAGGGTTGATTTCCTTAGCCGACAAAGATCCATCTAGTCAAAGCTATGGTTTTTCCAGCAGTCGTGTATGGATGCAAGAGTTGGACCACAAAGGCAACTGAGTGCTGAAGAACTGATGCTTTTGAACAGTGGTATTGGAGAAGACTCTTGAGAGTCCCTTGGACTGCAAGGAGATCAAACCAGTCAATCCTAAAGGAAATAAGTCCTGAATATTCATTGGAAGGACTGATGGTGAAGCTGAAGCTGAAACTCCAATACTTTGGCCACTTGATGCGAAGAACTGACTCACTGGTAAAGACCCTGACTCTGGGAAAGATTGAAGGCAGGAGGAGAAGGGGATTACAGAGGATGAGATGGTTGGATGGCATCACCGACTTGATGGACATGAGTTTGAGCAAGCTCCAGGAGTTGGTGATGGACAGAGAAGCCTGGCATGCTTCAGTCCATGGGGTCACAAAGAGTCAGACATGACTGAGTGACTGAACTGAACTGATTACCTTTAGGATTGACTTGTTTGATCTCCTTGCTGTCCAATGGACCTCAAGAGTCTTCTCCAGCACCACAGTTCCAAAGTTACTAGAAGGTAAATCATCCTTAAAGTCCGGACATTTGCACGTTTCTTTTCATGTCTCAGGAATTACAGTGGGACTTTTCAACAATACTTCTGATGTCCTTGTCTATATTTTCATTTATAGTAAAATGAAAACCTCAATCCTTCACCACAGATTTGAGTCAGTTGGATCCCTTCATCATGAACATTATTTATAAAACACAACAAATGAGTACTGACATCATAAAAGACGGCTATCAAAAACTTTCTGCACAATGTGTTAGGAATAAAGTTCTGTTTCATCTACTGTGGAATTTGTTGAATTCATGACACTGATAACATTTCCAGTGGGATGTCAGAAAAACTATCTAGGGACTTTCCTGGTGGTCCAGTGGTTAAAAATCTGTATTCCAGTGCAGGTGACATAGGTTGGATCCCTGGTTGGGGAAACAGGATCCCATATGCAGTGGGGTAACTAAGCCCGTGCACTGATACTACTGAACCCACATGCTCTGGAGCCCATGCACCATAACCAGAGAGAAGCCCGCATTCTACAGTGAAGAACCTGTGTGCTGCAACTAAGACCTGATGTGGCCAAAAACTAATAAATAAATAAGCAAACAAACAAATAAATAAATAAAAATAAAATAATCTAAAATTAGGAAGTAGAATATCTATTTAATGAATCTTCAATGCAGTGCAGAGCTTAATTATTTATTGACTAGTCTGTTTTACACCTCTATAATGGCAAAAGTTAATATAAAAATTTTTGTTTAATGAGATATTGTGATGGTTAATTTGATTTATCAACTTGGGTAAGCCACAATGCCCAGATATTTGGTTAAACATTATTCTGGATGTTTCTGTTAAGGAACATTTCATCTTTATGGCTTAGAAGGACTAATGGCCCCTAGCAGACTGGTGAAATAGAGTTTGTCACTGTGATGTTAACATCTACCTTATACTCCTCTGGCTGTAAGACTATTTTACCCTGTGGGGTCAATCTCTTTCTGATTGCTGCAGTTTTAGAGTTGTAATAGAATATCTATGATTATTCATTAAAAACCTTTTTTCTCTCTTGAAGAAGTACCTTTGATGAAGGTTTTTTACAAGGACTGGGAAATCTGTGGATTGTTCTAGGCCTGACATTTTTTTTTTTTTTGGCTTCATTTTTACGTAGTATTGACACTACTTTGAGAAGTTCTTCTCTGCCAACATTGTTTTCTAAGAACCCTGGGGGAAACTTTATGCCTGTCTGAACATTTTCTTACTTTTATCTAAAATATGTTAAGAACTGTTGAGTCAACAGTAATCAAATATAAAACCTGATTTTTTAAAAACTGTACAAAAGATTTGAGCAAATGATTCATCAAAAAGATATGTGAATGGCAAAGAGCACATAAAAATGTTCAACATCATTTGTCAACACGGAAATGTGAGTTAAAAATCATAATTAAATATCACCACACATCTATTAGAATGAAAAAATTAGAAAGACTGACTATACTAATTGCTTGAGAGGATATGAAGGAAACAGAAGGCTTGCACACACACTGCTGGTGAGAATGTAAAATGGTGCAACTACTTTGGGAAATAGTCATTTCATTTTTAGGTATTTACTTAAGAGAAAATGAGATTTATGTCTGCAAAAGATCTATACATAAATGTTCATAGAAAATTTGTTTTGGTTAAAAACTGAAAATAACACAAGTGCCCATCAACAGTTTAATAGACAAGCAAATTGTGTTATACTCATGCAATGCAACAGTGCTTAGCTATTCTTTTTGATACAACCTAATCACCCTTATGGCAGAAAGTGAAGAAGAACTAAAGAGTCTCTTGATGAAAGTGAAAGAGGAGAGTGAAAAAGTTGGCTTAAAGCTCAACATTCAGAAAACTAAGATCATGGCATCCTGTCCCATCACTTCATGGCAAATAGATGGGGAAATAGTGGAAACAGTGGCTGACTTTATTTTTCTGGGCCCCA
>NW_011494712.1:234007-234309 GCF_000754665.1 Bison bison bison
CATTAACCTTATTTTTTTGTCATGAAGTAGAATTTTAGAACACTTTCATGCCTTTCATTTATTGAAAATGATCTCTTAATAAATAAAATGTATCCTGAACCCTCCTCCCTCCTCCCTCCCCATACCATCCCTCTGGGTCGTCCCAGTGCACCACCCCAAGCATCCAGCATCGTGCATTGAACCTGGACTGGCATCTCGGGGTTCAGGATGGGGAACACATGAAAAATAAAGGAATAAAAATTAAAAAAAAAATATGACGTATATTATGGTAAAAAAAAATAAATAAAATGTATCTTGAGGGC
>NW_011494712.1:234409-243119 GCF_000754665.1 Bison bison bison
AAAAGACGCTTACTCCTTGGAAGGAAAGTTATGACCAACCTAGACAGCATATTAAAAAGCAGAGACATTACTTTGCCTACAAAGGTCCATCTAGTCAAGGCTACAGTTTTCCCAGTGGTCATGTATGGATGTGAGAGTTGGACTATAAAGAAAGCTGAGCGTCAAAGAATTGATGCTTTTGAACTGTGGTGTTGGAGAAGACTCTTGAGAGTCCCTTGGACTGCAAGGAGATCCAACCAGTCCATTCTAAAGGAGATCAGTCCTGGGTGTTTTGGAAGGACTGATGTTGAAGCTGAAACCCCAATACTTTGGCCACCTGATGTGAGGAGCTGACTCATTTGAAAAGCCCCTGATGATGGGAAAGATTGAGGGCAGGAGGAGAAGGGGATGACAGAGGATAAGATGGTTGGATGGCATCATCGACTCGATTGGACATTGGTTTGGGTGGACTCTGGGAGTCGGTGATGAACAGAGAGGCCTGGAGTGCTGCAGTTCACGGGGTTGCAAAGAGTCAGACACGACTGAGCAACTGAACTGAACTAAAACCTTTAACATTATGTTTCCTTCTAGACACATTTTATTTCCTGGAAGAAAGCTTTTCTAAACAAGTTGGTAAGGTAAGTTATGGGTTCTTCACCCAGACAGCCCATGTGAAATCCCATTGCAAATATATACCATTAATTTCTAATTTGTGTACTAATAAGTATAGGCAAATATAGTTTCTTCATTATGTGCATTCTCCTCCTTCATTCAATATTTCAAGATTTTTACTAACAACCCATTAAATTGAACTCACTGTTAATTTACATATGACTTTAGAAGAAAAACTTCTACCTTGGTCTCTCTGTTATTTTCTCCTATCCATCTTTCTTTTCTTTCTCCATGTCTTTATTCAGTGTCATTCTTTATTTAGCTGGAGAAAAAGTAACAAATATAATACAAAATAAGATGAAATCTCATACTTCATGAGAATCATACCAGTTAATAAACAGATGTCTCACATTTTTGCATTCATAGGTTAAAAAAAAAGTATGTCTTACACACAGCAGCACACCAAAATGTATTTTGATGTTATATTTTAAGTCCCAGGAACTTCACCTTTACTCTTGGAATTTATTGTTGGAAGAGATATTTTGACCCAGGCAGTGGCCATTTCTTAGCTATTCCATCTGCTTTAAAGTAGTTATTGTCTTCGCCACTAACTTTTAGGACTAGGCAGGTAGGCAAGTCAGAATATATTATACTAAAACTTCAATACCAAGCACGTTGTGCATCAATCGATTATAAAGAGTTGAATTTTATATTGCATTTTTAGACCAACTAAGGTTGGTTCACATATACCAACTTTGGTATATGTGAAGATCACAGCCATATTGACATTTTGCTATATGCCTTGCTCTGCGTAATAGCCATTTATAATAAAGCCACTTAGATCTTCTTTTGTCAATTGACTGTGCCAAGCTCTTTCCTATCTCAGGACCTCTGCATGGCCAGGGCTTCCCTGGTGGCTCAGATGAT
Organism: Bison bison bison; assembly: GCF_000754665.1. Taxonomy (NCBI): domain Eukaryota; kingdom Metazoa; phylum Chordata; class Mammalia; order Artiodactyla; family Bovidae; genus Bison; species Bison bison. The sequence continues at coordinate 235,928 of NW_011494712.1, forward strand.
GAAGCATCTTCCTGCAATGCAGGAGACCCAAATTCTATCCCTGGGTCAGGAAGATCCTCTGGAGAAGGAAACAGCAACCCGCTCCAGTATGGACGAGGAGCCTGGCTGGCTACAGTCCATGGGGTCACTAAGAGTTGGACATAACTGAGTGACTAACAGTACATGGCCATGTTTTTTCTGCCTAAAAGACTCTATGACTAGGAAAGTGTATGTGCTCAGTACCTCAGTTGTGTCTGACTCTTTACAGCCTTTTGGACTGTACCCCACCAGGCTCCTCTGTCCATGGAATTTTCCAGGCAAGAATACTGGAGTGGGTTGCCATTTCCTGCTCCAGGGACAATTAGGTATATTTATTGGCTAATCAATTCATTCTTTAGTTTTCAGGCTGTAATTCCATTTTCTCAAAGATACTCACCTCTGATCACCCCAATATAATTTTGGCATATAATTACATTTCTTTTAACATACTATATTTTTCTTCAAAGTGTGCTAACTAGGTGTATTATTATAATATGCAATCATAGCAAATTAGACAATAGCAGGCACCAAGCAATAGAATTGATGTTCACTTATGCTTGAATAGAGTCCTGGGATGCCCCTTTGAGAGAGTTTCTGGATAATGCAAAGTTCGAAGATTCAAAGGAATATTTCAGGGTGACGTAGGTAATGACTATTTACCAAGTGTTACAGAAGCATTTCAATATTTTATGCATTCTCAATGGTATTCTGGCACATACTGTTATAATTCAAGTTTCCTTATCACAGTTTCCATTTGTCTCACTCTCTGTGTTATTGTTTATTGCCCATCTCTCTCCCTAGATAATACACTCCATCATAATAAAAGCAGCCTCTGTTTAATAACCATTTAAACTATAATAGCTAGAGATGACTAATGAATAATCAACTGTCTCTGATGCTCATGCTTCATACTCTACTACATACTATATTAAGAAAAAAAGGTTCTGTATTCTCTTTCAAAGCACCATGAATTGTTTTCCAATTTGTGTATTTATAAGTAGGAAGACTCAACCTAGTCAAGCACTTGGAGAGCTTGAATTCACTCCTTGAACAGACCAGAAAATGCTTCTCTTGAAGCCATTATAGTTCATCACATAATTGAATTCATGGGAAATGGCTACACTTTCTTCTGCCAGAAACAAGAATAATGGTTTATTATGAACAATCCCACTAAGGAGCTAGGAGTAAAATGCATAACAAAATTTTATAGGTGTCAGAATTCCTAAGTCAATGGTGAATATTTCCTATAGGTACTTTTATCCAGTTGAATATGGTTGAATGTGATGGTCTTCTTTACTGAAACAAATCCTCCTGCCATTTGACACACTTTTTGAGTGTATCAAGACAAAGTGTAACAGATGAACTGGATGTTTATCCCCCAAATTCTGGTAAAATGTTTAACAAAAAAATTGTCTCAAAGTCATCAGATAATTAAACCATCAAATATTAGGTTTTCAAATTCCCCATTATTCTGAAAGTATTGTTGTGTAATTGATTTTTAATAATTTGAGGAATTTTAATACATTCTTCTGCCTTGTTGCTTAATGTGAATTATTTATTTTCCACTGGGTTTACAAATGAAGCCAAAATATATATGATCAAGGAATCAAGATAAAATGCAAAATTCTATAAATTATCTGGAGCCTCAGAAATTTGGGGTACCTGGCAGAGAAGGATCAGAAAACTTATCAACCTGTGCTATGTCAGGAAGCATTTAACAGGAGGCTTCCTGTGTGCTGTTTTGGATCTGTCAGGAATTCTCTGTTCCTTATTAATTCATGAATATTCAGGAATTAAGAGGAGAAGCAAGCCTCTCCCGGGGGGCTGAGGAATCCAGGCATTTCCTCCATTAGTTTTTCTATACGGTGATAAGTACCCTCTTCCTTTTTATGAACCATATGGTAAAAGTGATTATTTACAACCCTCTCTCTTTCATATGGATGACCTCATGTTTCCTTGATAACTTGTAAGTTTTGATTTTATCTCTGCTGAAAATAGCTATCTTGTAAGACAGTATAAATACCTACCCAATGTTGAATAAAACACCTTTGCTCCATCAGAGCTTTGGTCCCTGTGTCTTGCTTTCTCTCTCTCTCTCTCTCTCTCTCTGTCTCTCCCTCTCTCTCTTTTTCAGGCTGATCCCCTGGATCACAGAGGCTCTCTGAGTTCACTTTCCTGCCCGGGCTTCTAAGACCCTCTCGAGAAGGCGCTCTGTGCCTTCACCCCATCGAGAGGGCGTCTGAGGCCTCTGTGAACAGAGCAAGCCCCATGTCAGGTACTTTATTGGCTTTCTGTGTAAACCAAGGAATATCAGCCATTTTCTCTCTCCTTTATTTTCTTATTGGTCGACTCCAGACCACCACGTTCTGGTCCATTAAAGGGCCTCAACAGTGCTGGTATTTGCTTTCTTAAATAATAAATCATCTACTGTGAACTCAGTATGTTTTTCAAGAAACATATACATAGTGCTAATTATAGAAAGCCACATTTCAGGCAATTTAAAGTATTGTCACCTTTAAACCAACACTAAATATAAGATTCCAATTTTTTCTTTCTTCATGAAGTTCAAGAAGACTAAGAAAGGTATATAGCTAGTGACTTGAAAAAAACAAAATCTCCTTTTTCCCATACAATCTAAATATCCTTCTTCTACTTGATTTTTTTTTAAATAACATCTATCTTTCTAATAAACCATATAAATGCATCTTTTGAAATTTTATTTCTTTGGTTACTAATCACTACCTATCTCCCTGATATGTATCAAGGAGATATATCAAGGTTATATATCTCACTTGGATATAACCTTTATCAAGAAGAGATCATGTCTCTTTCATTCACAGATGTACCTTAAACATCTAGAACAGTGCCTGGACCATTAAATGATCTCTATACATATTTAATCAAATGAATATATGATCATTACACCATACAACATATCATGCCATAGGAGGTAACTTTTAGGTTTTAAAATATTGTGCTAAAATTGATATCAAAACAGGTGCTATTGAGTTAGTACTCAATAAGTATAATATTATTATTAAAATACATAACATTTTTTGTAATTTGAGCACTACCAATTTATTTGAAACAGTTATCTTGTTTCTCAGAACTAAAAGTCTTTTCAATTCTTGGAGTCACTATTTATTGTTGAATAAGAAACTATATTTATATATATATATATATATATAGTTTACTATACTGCAGGAATTGCAGGACTGTCAAAATGATGTGTATGTTTTGCTTGCATTTTCAAACATAATCAACTTAAACATTGATGTGTATGTTTTGCTTGCATTTTCAAATATAATCAACTTAAATACTGATTGAGGTTAAAAAAGTTTTGTGGTGTCAATAGCAACCAAGAATTATTTAGATGAGGGTATGACCTAGTATGAGTTTCTTCAGCATGTAACTTGGGGAGAGGGAGGTAGGGAATCTGGCTTAAGACTGCTGCATTCTGATTTATATATTTTAAAAGCCATTAATTTAATTAAATATTTTAATGAATAAGTGATGCTACATATTTATTTAATATGTCACATTTCCTGAGTGCACAAGGAAATACCAAAATGAAGACATTATTATTCTAGAAACAGATTTCTAGGAAGAGGACAAGGACCTGAGTTCTGATTCTGGCTCTTTTTCAAGCATGTAGACTTGAAAGTGATATTAGCTCTTGGTGCTTTCAATCATCCATCACTTATAAATGGGAATAATGATGAAATTCTACATACTGGATAGGTAATACTGGTATTTCAGAATTAAGTTAGATCCTGTAAGTATAATATACTCAATAAACATAAAACATTTTACCAATATAAGGACTTTGTAAATTGATGATTTCAAACAGTGGTGCTGGGGAAGACTCTAAAGAGTCCCTTGGAGAGATCAAACCAGTCAATCCTAAAGGAAATCGACCCTGAATATTCATTGGAAGGACTGATGCTAAAGCCGAAGATCCAATTCTTTGGCCACCTGATGTGAAGAGCTGCCTCATTGGAAAAGACTGATGCTGGGAAAGATGGAGGACAAGAAGAGAAGGGGACGCCAGAGGATGAGATGGTTGGATGGCATCACTGACTCAATGGACATGAGTTTGGGGAAACTCAGAGATGGTGGAGGACAGGGAAGCCTGGTCTGCTGTAGTCCATGCTGTTGCAAAGAGTCAGACACGACCTAGCGGATTAACAACAACAAAATTAAACAGCTAAAACACGTTGAAAGTGAAAGTGAAGTCACTCAGTCGTGTCCGACTGTTTGCGACCCCATGGATGGGAACCTACCAGGCTCCTCGGTCCATGGGATTTTCCAGGCAAGAATACTGGAGTGGGCTGCCATTTCCTTCTCCAGGGGATCTTCCCAACCCAGGGACTGAACCCGGTCTCCTGCATTGCAGACAGACGCTTTACCATCTGAGGCACTTGGGAAGCCCTAAAACATGTTAGTACATAAATAAAAATATAAATTGTGACACGCTATGCTATAGAGTTCAGTAACCACAACAATGACCTACTGCTGCTGCTGCTGCTGCTAAGTCACTTCAGTTGTGTCCGACTCTGTGCGACCCCATAGACGGCAGCCGGTCAGGCTCCCCTGTCCCTGGGATTCTCCAGGCAAGAACACTGGAGTGGGTTGCCATTGCCTTCTCCAATGCATGAAAGTAAAAAGTGAAAGTGAAGTCGCTCAGTCGTGTCCGACTCTTTTCGACCCCATGGACTGCAGCCCACCAGGCTCCTCTGCCCCTGGGATTTTCCAGTCAAGAGCACTGGAGTGGGTTGCCATTGCCTTCTCCGAATTACCTACTAAAACACACCAAAAAATGGATGAATCACAAAAACATAATGCAAGATGAAACAAGTTAAACCCAAAAGAATTTGTACTGAATGAATTCATTCATGTGAATACTCTAGAACAGGCAAAACTAACTATGGTGATAAAATCAGAGAAATATCTATACTGTTTGGGCAGTGTTTATACAGACGTATACATTTATCAAATATCAAAAAGCTGTGCTCTTAAAAATTCGTGCATTTTTATCTGTAAATTGTTTCTTCAAAAAGATGAGATATAGTAGAAAAAACAGGTTTACGGTCATGATTACTTTAAATTGCATGCTTCATAATGAACTTAATAGTAAACATCTTTGCATTATACCATCTGAATATAATATTTCTCTGAACTTGGACAAGGCCTTTCAGCTGAATAGCCTAAAGATATGTTTCTGCAGATAGAACTTAAACCACATATAATTCACAAGAAAATTATCTGGTTTATCCCATTCTCTGCAAAGCCTGATCACAACCCATGTATTCCTACAAGAAAAAAAGCTGACACCCAAGGAAATGTTCTACTGACCCTTGAAATACTCTTCTTGAGTTCAGAGCTGTGATTTTGGCTTCAGTAAAAATTGCCCTATATAATTATAACTCCATTTCTTAGCTGTATTGCTTCCCCATGGACTTCTGAAAAGACTGCTTGATTTCCACTGGACTGCTTCATCTGTCATTGTTCTTTTCTTACAGTTAGAGAGGTTACATTCTTGAAACTAGAGCTGTCAAATAGGTTCAAAATGTTTACCTAGGCAGTCTTACAGCTGCTCATGTCAATTTTATCTCCTGCAGTTTCCATAGCTCGTAGGCTGCTCCTGTGTCATGATCTGGAATTCACACCTGAAAAGTAACAAATAAACTTCTTCAATTTGAAATTGTTTTACTGGGCATGAGAAAATTTAAACTCCTTTTTCTGTTTAATCTGGGAAATTTAATAGATTAGACAATGCAAGGAGACTCTAGAAATTTTACTATTCCTCTTCCTCTGTTGTTGTTCAGTTACTCAGTCATGTCCGACTCTTTGTGACCCCACGGGCTGCAGCACACCAGGCTTCCCTGTCCTTCACTATCTCCCTGAGTTTGCTCAAACTCATGTCCATTGAGTTTGTGACACCATCCAATCATGTCATCCTCTGTTGTCCCCTTTGCCTCCTGCCTTTAGTATTTCCCAGCATAAGGGTCTTTTCCAATGAGTTGGCTCTTCGCATGATGTAGCTTCTTCCTTTAATCATCTTTTATCCATGAATTCAGCCATCCACTTCTTCACTCATTTTTTTCATTCAGCAACTCAGCTACTTGCCAATTCATGGATCAATCCTTCCTTTTCCATTCTTTACATACCTGCAACTCATTATCTGCACATCCATACTACTGCATATCTATGCACTTACCCTCTACCTATCATCCATTTTCTATCCATCCACTCATCCACTTAACTCAGCATCTACACAGTCATCCAACATTATTAAAACTGATTGTAACTTAGGCATTGAGTGCAATTAGAAATTGAAGGAATAAGAAAAAATTATATACACTTATTTTAGGCAAGAGCAGAGATGAAAATTTCCTTCAGTTAATAAAATTTTTAAAGTTGAAAATGACTTTCAAATAATTTTTTCAGTGTTCATCTCTTCATCTATGTTTACTTAAATCATGAATTTTCAGAGCAATGTAGCCACACAGGAAAAAACTACCTGTGAAATTTGAGGAAAATACATTGATACCCAGGCTCCACTTCAACCCTTCTGTTGCAGCATATCCAGCAATTTAACCTGCATATCAAATATTTTGATAACTCTATAAGGATTTTGGCACATAGCCCAGCACTGAGGCCCACAGGCTTCAGAGAAATCCTACAATGTAGTTTTCATTCAATACTCTGTTTTCATGGTATCCCTCAAGAGAACACAGACATATATATTTTAACCAGACTTATGATATAATATAAATCTCACATTGAGCAAAGATAAGCAACAAACTAATATAAATCAACATATTCAAAGTGTGTATAATTATAGTTCTTAAAAACACCACATGTTAATGAAAGGAGAAACAGTATGTTTTGTAACAAACTTACATTTCTTTAAAAAAGGAAAAGATTAAGTTTCTTTATCCTTAATTCTGTTTCTATTTTTATAAGAAACTCCGTCATTTTCCAGGAAGAAATAATACTGAAGATTTAATTATTTCAGGATTCTCACTTCAGATCAGATCAGATCAGTCGCTCAGTCATGCCCAACTCTGCGAACCCATGAATCACAGCACGCCAGGCCTCCCTGTCCATCACCAACTCCCGGAGTTCACTGAGACTCACGTCCATCGAGTCAGTGATGCCATCCAGCCAT
>NW_011494712.1:243219-250953 GCF_000754665.1 Bison bison bison
TCCTGCCCCCAATCCCTCCCAGCATCAGAGTCATTTCCAATGAGTCAACTCTTTGCATGAGGTGGCCAAAGTACTGGAGTTTCAGCTTTAGCATCATTCCTTCCAAAGAAATCCCAGGGCTGATCTCCTTCAGAATGGACTGGTTGGATCTCCTTGCAGTCCAAGGGACTCTCAAGAGTCTTCTCCAACACCACAGTTCAAAAGCATCAATTCTTCGGCGCTCAGCCTTCTTCACAGTCCAACTCTCACATCCATACATGACCACAGGAAAAACCATAGCCTTGACTAGACGAACCTTTGTTGACAAAGTAATGTCTCTGCTTTTGAATATGCTATCTAGGTTGGTCATAACTTTCCTTCCAAGGAGTAAGTGTCTTTTAATTTCATGGCTGCAGTCACCATCTGTAGTGATTTTGGAGCCCAGAAAAATAAAGTCTGAGAGAATGAGATCTTTTTGTGAATGAGAAATTGTGAATTTAAAATCCATTGACCCTTTTTTATCTCTTCAGCAGAATTAATTGAACGTCATCTGCTGCTTGGTGACTTCTTTTATTCCTTCCTTTGGAATTCTCTCCTGTGTAATAAACATTTTCCTCCACATAATCTCTGTGATAAGCAGAGCCGATTTATAGCCAAAAGCTTTCTTCCAAAAACATTTCTGGAACCCATCTCTCTGTCCTGCTTTCAGGATTTTATGAAAATTAGTCTGTAATTTACTTTGTAGATTGTCTGGAATCTGTCTTGCAAACCCATTTTCTATATGCAAATACAGATTTAGAATACAAAGATAAAAAATAGACAAATAAAGTATTATATAACACTTTCATGGACTAAAGCATTCTGCTGATAAGTCTGCAAAGATAGGTAAGGGGTTGGTTTGTGGAGATCTTTGTATACCTGGTAAAGAGACTGAACATAGCCCTATAAGGTTTGGAGAGATAAGAGTGATTTGAGACAGGGGGAAATGGGCTCATTTGCATTTTGGACAGACAACCATTTAAGCTGCAGTACAGACCACACGGAGAAGACTGAATCAGAGGTACTTATGTGGTAGGCTCCTACAATGATTTGGAGGAGGTGATAAAGTCTAGAAAATAATAGTGGTTGTGGAAATGTAGAAGACTATTTAGAATGAGATGTTTATTTTACTTTCTATCATTATTTTTGTTACTGTGGTAAAGTCTGGGAAAGAATAGTGGCTGTGGAAAGGTAGAAGAGTATTTAGAATAAAATACTCACTTTACTTTCTATCATCATAAATATATGTGTAATTATTATTGAGATATATCTTACCTCTCCTACTTTTGATTTTCAGAATTAGACAAGTAAGATCATCTATTTCACTGTTTTTTGTTTTCCTATCATTAGAACATCAGGGAGAAAAAATGTGCAAGGGATGCATTTTGACATCTGAATATATTGCTTAATCTCTAAATCTAGCAAATACTAATCTCTTCTGAGAAACATGCTTCTTGCCAGTAGCATCTGGCAGTTCATTCTGGAATATGTTTTCCAGGTAGCAGAAGACTTCGGATTTCACTGCAGAGATTTCAAGGGAAAGACTCTACCCTTGCTACTTTCAATATCATTGGCCCAGAGTCAGAACTTTGCATAGAGGCAATTTATGGACACATGTGTCTCTTTTAAGTTTTTCTATGTTTAATTTCAATTAAACTCAAAAAGCTATCACTACTAATGAGGAGTAAAAGCTAAGTTTTTTAAAGCCTGATATGCAACGTTCCCCAGTATCTTTAAGCTTCTACCAGGTCACGACTGGTATCTTCTGCTATTTGTTATACCTAAATTCTCCACATTCTCTCATGTCTGTATGTGTTTCTTCATGCCATTGCCTCTGCTCCAACTTCCCCTCCCAGTTCCTACATTTGGCTGACTTCTTCTCTTTGTAAATTCACTTCAAAGTTTAATTTCTCTTTGAAATATTTCTTATACACCCCAACTATTTCAACTCCTTCATACTATCCTCATAAGCTGTGCACGTTTCCAACTCTACAGTCTTTCTGTTTATTTTGAGAATCTTACAAATTTTAATGTATACAAGGTCAACAAATCAGCATATCAAGTTTGCTTAAGAGAGACTCAACAGGAAACCGGATTATTACAGCAAAAACTCTTCATGTATACAATCAAAATTAGAGCACTTCCATCTGTTATTCCCAAAAAATTATAAGCAGTTGATAAAAAATATAATCTTTAAGATTTTTTTTTTCCAAACAGCTATTGGCAATGACTGAGTTAATGAACTGTATTTGGTTCTTGTTCTCAATATCCATTTTTTTCTCTAATAAATAGGCATGTAAAATCTTTACTTGGATAAAATATTCCAGTGATAATCTCATTTCAGAAAAACTATAATTGCTTTTTGATATATACTAGAGAATATGAGCTGAATCTTCTCTTGTATGGGTTTACAGAGATTTTGCTTCTATAATGTTTAAATAAACAAAACAAATGTTTTACCCCAGGTGAAATGAATAACTTGCTCCCACTGGCCTACAAAGGCAGTTATTTAACCACAGGAAAAAGAAAATGTCCTGGAATATAATTCCACATAACAAAGATTTAACAGTACAAGTTTCTGAGTTAAGAAGCTTCAACACATTTCTTGAAAGAGGAAAAATAGCTTTAAACTCAAACATTTTGAAAATTTCAAAAACTTTGACATTTTGAAAAGTAGATAGCAGTCCATTTGTAATGGAGAAAGAATATGAATTTCAAACATATTGCTGAATAGACGGTCTTACTTATGAATAGTAAGTAAAAGTGTTAGTCATTCAGTCATGTATGACTCTTTGTGACACCATGGATTGTAACCCACAAGACTGCTCTGTACACAGAATTCTGCAGGCAAGAACACTATAGTGGGTAGCCATTCTCTTCTCCAGGGGATCTTTCCAACCCAGGGATTGAACTAAGGTCTTCTGCATTGTAGGTCTCAAAGAGTCAGCCACGACTGGGTGACTGAACAACAACTCCTGAATTACAGATTCTTAACCATCTGAGCCACCAGGAAAGCCCTATGAGTAGTAAAATAATGTTTAAATGCATATACCCATAAACTCTCATTGAATCTGTCAAATAACACTGAACAACATATATTAATCAAATCCTTTACAGATAAAGTGATACACAAGCAGTTTTAGAGACCTTGCTAACTCATTTGGCAAATAATCAAAAGAAGTAAATAAAATCCACATCATCTGGATTCAAACAACATAGGTTGTATTTCCTCCAAATTGCAAGAATTGACAAACTATTCAGAAGAAAATGCTACATATATATAATGAATTTTAATTAGGTTAGTTGAGAAGACTATTTAAAATTATACAGCAGTTTTTCTCTAAGTTTTTTATCTGTCTCTTTTAGAGTATAGCACAGTTCTGATCTTTAATGGCATTTTTTAAAAACTGTGGTATATTGGTTGCCTGGCTGCATGCATGAAGCTCTGATACAAAGATGTCTAACAGTTTATAAAAAGAATTTTTTTTACATATCCAAAATATATCCATGACTACACCTATTTTCAACTTCAGAAAATATTCATACTTTTAATTGTTAATATGTAGTGGAAAATGTAGGATAGGTACGAATTGTGAAGTGGGTTAGGAGACAGTTCAATATGGAAGAAAAAGGAAAAGGCATCAGTGACTGTAGTTTCAGTCTGGCCTTGCTTTTTAACTGTGGTCTAAGTGCAGGAGCCCAGGATACTAACATGACCATAACAACTTCCTTTAATACTAAATTGTTCTTGTTCAGTCAAACATGTCTGACTCTTTGTGATCCCATGGACTGCAGCATGCCAGGCTTCCCTGTTCTTCACAAACTCCTCCTGGAGTTTGCTCAAGATTTTTTCCAATGAATTGGTTCTTCACATCAGGTGGCCAAAGTATTGGAACTTAGCCTCAGTCCTTCCAACAAATATTCAGTGTTGATTTCCTTTAGTAAACTGTTCTCTCCCTTCTTCCCATTTGCCTTTACCTCACCATTAGCAATGAAGTGATTTCTCATTTCTGCTGAAAACACAAATACTCCTGGAAATGGAAAATAAGTGCATGGTGGCTCAGAAGGCAAAGAATGCCTGCAATGCAGGAGACCCTGGTTTGATCCCTGGGTCAGGAAGATCCCCTGGAGAAAGAAATGGAAACCCACTCCAGTATTCTTGCCTGGAGAATTTCATGGACAGGGGAGCCTGATGGGCTACAGTCCATGGGGTTGCAAAGAGTCAGACATGACTGAATGACTAACACTTTCATGCATCTCTGACTCATGGACAAGAGTTTGAGTAAACTTCAGGAGATAGTGAAGGACAGGGAAGCCTGGTGTGTTGCAGTTCATGGGTTGCAAAGAGTTGGACATGACTTAGTGACTGAGAAACAACAACAACTCTTTCCTAAGGGATTTGAGAAACTAAACTAGGAGAACAGCAATAGAGAGGCTAGAAAACAAAACAACACAAAATGAAGCAATAGAAAGAGCACTAGGGGGAGCAGAAGAATGAGCAGAAAAAGAAGGTGATGACTACAGAGAAAAGATGTGGTTACTTCATTTATAGATGTGAGTCTGTGTTCTCAGTGGGCATCTAGAACATCAATTTTTGCCAGGAAAGAAACAAAGATTTTTTAACAGAAAGGACTAGGTAAGGAGAGAATAGTCTGATTATGGTACACTGTCCTCTGACCACTGACATTTGAAATAATAGTGAAGGTAAATCCTTTTAATATTCTGTGTTGGCAAACTAAAAAAATAAATTTTATTTTCTCTGAATTATTAACTTGGGTTCATTGAATTAGATTATATCTTTGTAATATTACCTCCTACACTATTGTTTGATATTTAGAAGATATTGTAAACCATACTTAGCTGAATTGATGAATTAAATTCAGCACTAAATTGCTTTAACATGAGAGAAGAACCCCATTCTCAGGGAATACTAAACTTTAAATCCACACTTTAAATAAATAACTATGAAGACTAAGTAATCAATAACAAACACATTGCTGTACAATTCTTTATTAGGCAGCACTAATATATAATGTTGGTTTCAAATAGGAAAAGGAGCATGTCAAGGCTGTATATTGTCACCCTGTTTATTTAACTTATATGCAGAGTACATCATAAGAAATGCTGGGTTGGAAGAAGCACAAGTTGGAATCCAGATTTATGGCAGAAAGTGAAGAGGAACTCAAAAGCCTCTTGATGAAAGTGAAAGTGGAGAGTGAAAAAGTTGGCTTAAATCTCAACATTCAGAAAACGAAGATCATGGCATCTGGTCCCATCACTTCATGGCAAATAGATGAGGAAACAGTGGAAACAGTGTCAGACTTTACATTTTTGGGCTCCAAAATCACTGCAGATGGTGACGGCAGCCATGAAATTAAAAGACGCTTACTCCTTGGAAGCAAAGTTATGACCAACCTAGATAGCATATTAAAAAGCAGAGACATTACTTTGCCAACAAAGGTCCATCTAGTCAAGGCTATGGTTTTTCCTGTGGTCATGTATGGATGTGAGAGTTGGACTGTGAAGAAAGCTGAGCGCCAAAGAATTGATGCTTTTGAACTGTGGTGTTGGAGAAGACTCTTGGGAGCCCCTTGCACTGCAAGGAGATCCAACCAGTCCATTCTAAAGGAGATCAGCCCTGGGTGTTCTTTGGAAGGACTGATGCTGAAGCTGAAGCTCCAATACTTTGGCCACCTCATGGGAAGAGCTGACTTTTGGAAAAGACTCTGATGCTGGGAGGGATTGGGGGCAGGAGGAGAAGGGGACGACAGAGGATGAGATGGCTGGATGGCATCACTGACTCGATGGACGTGAGTTTGAGTGAACTCTGGGAGTTGGTGATGGATAGGGAGGCCTGGAGTGCTGCAATTCATGGGGTCACAAAGAGTCGGACATGACTGAGTGACTGAACTGAACTGAATATATAATACACCTAGGCATTAGTAAAAAAAAATGCAGATATAAGACACACCTAGATTTTATGAAGAAGTAAACATGTAATCATTCTTAACGTTTTCTCCTTAGAAGAAAATGTATGACAAAACTAGACAGTGTTTTATTTTTTTTAATATTAATTAATTTATTTCACTTTACAAAATTGTATTGGTTTTGCCATATACTGACTTGAAACTACCATGAGTGTACATGTATTCCCTATCCTGAACCCCCCTCCCACCTCCGTCCCCATCCCACCCCTCTGGGTCATCCCAGTGCACCAGCCCCAAGTACCCTGTATCATGCATCAAACCTGCACTGGTGTTTCATTTCACATATGATAGTTTACATATTGCAGTGCTATTCTACCATATCATCCCACCCTTGCCCTCTCCCACAGAGTCCAAAAGACTGTTCAGTACATCTGTGTCTCTTTTGCTGTCTCGCATACAGGGTTATCATTACCTTCTTTCTAAATTCCATATATATGCGTTAGTATACTGTATTGGTGCTTTTCTTTCTGGCTTACTTCACTCTTTATAATAGGCTCCAGTTTTATCCACTTCATTAGACAGTGTTTTAAAAAGCAAAGACATCACTTTGTCAACAAAGGTCCTTATAGTCAAAGCTATGGTTTTACCAGTATTCATGTATGGATGTGAGAGTTGGATGATAAAAAAGACTAAGTGCTGAAGAATTGATGCTTTCAAACTGTGATGCTGGAGAAGACTCTTGAGAGTTCCTTGGACTGCAAGAAGATCAAATCAGTCAATCCTAAAGGAAATCAATCCTGAATATTTGTTGGAAGGACCGATGCTGAAGCTGAAGCTCCAATACTTCGGCCACCTGATGCAAAGAGCCAACTCATTAGAAAAGACCCTGACGCTGAGAAAGATTGAGGGCAGGAGGAGAAGAGGATAAGAGAGCATGAGATAGTTAGATGGCATCACCAACTCAATGGATGTGAGTGTGAGCGCTGGGAGATAGTGAAGAACAGGGAGGCCTGGCATGCCACAGTCCATGGGGTCATAAAGAGTCAGACATTACTTAGCGATTACACAACAACAGCAAAATGTTCAGGGAAGGCTAGATTTTTTTTTTTCTAAGCACCATGTTAGGTGAGATGCTCACACTGGAAAGACAGGAAGAAGTATCAAGAGTTTCATTTTTCTGAATATGATAATAATAACAAATTAATAGAATATAACTTCATATTATAAACTTAACTCCATATTATATTGTTTTATACCTCACACCTGAAGGTGTGTGGTAAAAAACTTAGCAGCAGCAGCAGCAGTTATATTATATATATAATAAATATAATATAATATATATTAATACAACACTAATATATGATTACTACTACTACTACTACTACTAAGTCACTTCAGTCGTGTCTGACTCTGTGGGACCCCATAGAAGGCAGCCAATCAGGCTCCCCCGTCCCTGGGATTCTCAAGGCAAGAACACTGGAGTGGGTTGCCATTTCCTTCTCCAATGCATGAAGGTGAAGAGTGAAAGTGAAGTCGATCAGTCGTGTCCGACTCCTAGCGACCCCATGGACTGCAGCCTACCAGGCTCCTGCGTCCACGGGATTTTCCAGGCAAGAGTACTGGAGTGGGGTGCCATTGCCTTCTCCTATATTATATGATTATAATACAATTATACTATATATTATATACTTACAGTATAATATTATAATTATATAATTAATATTCATAACCACATATAGTATATATTTTATTATAATTTATTTTAAATTATATTTATTATATATTTTAA
>NW_011494712.1:251406-251762 GCF_000754665.1 Bison bison bison
ATTATATAATTATAATAATAAAACAATTATATAAAATATACTATATAATATAATGCAATATAACAATAAAATATAGTATATAAAACAACATAATAATGTATATATTTAATATACTATATAGTATATGTATATTATATAGTATACATATTATATAGTATATATATATATAAAATATGGACAGAGAACATACATATATATGCTAGAGGAAGCACAGGCTGGAATCAAGATTGCTGGGAGAAATATCAAAAACCTCAAATATGCAGATGACACCACTCTTATGGCAGAAAGTGAAGAGGAACTAAAAAGTCTCCTGATGAAAGTGAAAGAGGAGAGTGAAAAAGTTGGCTTTAAGCTCA
>NW_011494712.1:252059-252599 GCF_000754665.1 Bison bison bison
CATCACTGACTCGATGGATGTGAGTCTCAGTGAACTCCAGGAGTTGGTGATGGACAGGGAGGCCTGGCGTGCTGCGATTCATGGGGTCGCAAAGAGTCGGACACAACTGAGTACTGATCTGATCTGATAATTATATTAATAAATATAAGTGCAAACAAATTTATAAATCCACATTAAATATATACATATATATTTAAATATGAATATAAATATATACATATAAAAATATATACGTATATATTTATATTATATAAATATAAATATCTATACTTATTTAAATTTATATATTTATTTATATATTTTATTTGAATATAGTTATAATAAATTATATATTTTATATTATGTATTTATATTTACAGAAATATATTTTATTATATTAGATAGAAATAATTACTTATTATATATATTATACTACATATATTATATTAATTCACATATTGTTGTATTCCTTTTTTTGTTATATTAATTTCTTATACTATGTTAAGATTGTATTGTTATTATTTATTTAAAATAATTAAGAATATCAATACAATTAATAAG
>NW_011494712.1:252699-254165 GCF_000754665.1 Bison bison bison
ATCATATATTATAAATCTATATGTTACGTGTAATATATATTATATATTACATTATATTATTAACATTAATATATTAACATATAAATATTACTATTAATAACAATATATGGATATTAATATTAATGTATTGATTGATATATTAATATATTGATATATATTATATAATGTTTCATATTGTATTTGTAATATCATATATAAGATTTAATACATTAACATATATTAAGTAATAAATTTAATATATTGTAAGTATATATTTGAAATACAGATTATAATAATATAATCTCATTAATATTATCATATAATCATATTATCATTATATATAACAATTATATATCTTATATATAATTATATAATGTAAACAATCATATAGAGAAATACATATTATATAAATAATATGCATATTTATGTATATGCATATACTATAATTTATGTAATATTATATATATCTATCATTGTATTTAACTATATGTTATCGCTTATTATAATATGTTTAACTATATATTATTACTTATAACACAATTATTAGTTATTATAATCATTTAATAATCATATCCTTATAATAATTATATGATAACAATTATACGAAGGAAATTACAAGAAAGATATAATTATAAGAAAGATATAATTATAAGTTATAAGAATTATATAATTATATCAATGTAATCATTATAATTATATAAATAGTATAGAATTATTGAGATGATCATATAAACATTAAATGATTATATATATAATTACTACAATAATTATATTATTATACTTATTTGTTATAATTCTTAGTTATTATAATATTATATATAACTGTATATAATGTAAGATATTATAGATTTTTAAAATATATATTTTATGTAATATGTATAGTTATATATATTATTGTATATTATAAATTATTCTATAATGTCATATATTACAAGGATATATACTACAATTATATACTATGCACAAAATGTATATATATGTATACAATATATATGTATATATTATATATATATAGTACATAATATATTAGATAATACAATATAATCTACAAATATATAGTATAAAATGCATATAAACATAATTATAATATATCAGATCAGATCAGATCAGTCGCTCAGTCATGTCTGACTCTTTGCGACCCCATGAATCACAGCACGCCAGGCCTCCCTGTCCATTACCAACTCCCAGAGTTCACTGAGACTCACGTCCATCGAGTCAGTGATGCCATCCAGCCATCTCATCCTCTGTCGTCCCCTTCTCCTCTTGCCCCCAATCCCTCCCAGCATCAGAGTCTTTTCCAATGAGTCAACTCTTTCCATGAGGTGGCCAAAGTACTGGAGTTTCAGCTTTAGCATCATTCCTTCCAAAGAAATCCCAGGGCTGATCTCCTTCAGAATGGACCAGTTGGTATTATTTTCTCCCATTCTGAAGGCTGTCTTTTCACCTTGCTGATAGTTTCCTTTGATGTGCAGAAGCTTTTAAGGTTA
>NW_011494712.1:254347-255045 GCF_000754665.1 Bison bison bison
TTTCTATTTTGTTGCATTGATCTATATTTCTGTCTTTGTGCCAGTACCATACTGTCTTGATAACTGTGGCTTTGTAGTAGAGCCTGAAGTCAGGTAGGTTGATTCCTCCAGTTCCATTCTTTTTTCTCAAGATCGCTTTGAGCAACTGACAAACAACTAATCTCAAAAATATACAAGCAACTCCTACAGCTCAACTCCAGAAAAATAAATGACGCAATCAAAAAATGGGCCAAAGAACTAAATAGACATTTCTCCAAAGAAGACATACAGATGGCTAAGAAACACATGAAAAGATGCTCAACATCACTCGTTATCAGAGAAATGCAAATCAAGACCACTATGAGGTACCATTTCACACCAGTCAGAATGGCTGAGATCCAAAAGTCTACAAATAATAAATGTTGGAGAGGGTGTGGAGGAAAGGGAACCCTCTTACCCTGTTGGTGGGAATGCAAACTAGTCCAGCCACTATGGAGAACAGTGTGGAGATTCCTTAAAAAACTGCAAATAGAACTGCCTTATGATCCAGCAATCCCACTTCTGGGCATACACACTGAGGAAACCAGAAGGGAAAGAGACACATGTACCCCAATGTTCATCGCAGCACTGTTTATAATAGCCAGGACATGGAAGCAACCTAGATGTCCATCAGCAGATGAATGGATAAGAAAGTGGTGGTACATATACACAATGGAGAT
>NW_011494712.1:256688-257138 GCF_000754665.1 Bison bison bison
CCATACCATTTCTGTCCTTTATCGAGCTCATCTTTGCATGAAATGTTCCTTTGGTAACTCTGATTTTCTTGAAGAGATCCCTAGTCTTTCCCATTCTGTTGTTTTCCTCTATTTCTTTGCATTGATTGCTGAAGAAGGTTTTCTTATCTCTTCTTGCTATTCTTTGGAACTCTGCATTCAGACCTTTATGTCTTTCCTTTTCTCCTTTGCTTTTCGCTTCTCTTCTTTTCACAGCTATTTGTAATGCCTCTCCAGACAGCCATTTTGCTTTTTTGCATTTCTTTTCCATGGGGATGGTCTTGATCCCTGTATCCTGTAAAATGTCATGAACCTCATTCCATAGTTCATCAGGCACTCTATCTATCAGATCTAGGCCCTTAAATCTATTGCTCACTTCCACTGTATAATCATAAGGGATTTGATTTAAGTCATACCTGAATGGTCTAGTGG
>NW_011494712.1:257238-257638 GCF_000754665.1 Bison bison bison
AGCCTGGCTTGGAGACTTTTGAGCATTACTTTACTAGCCTGTGAGATGAGTGCAATTTTGCGGTAGTTTGAGCATTCTTTGGCACTGTCTTTCCTTGGGATTGGAATGAAAACTGACCTCTTCCAGTCCTGTGGCCACTGCTGAGTTTTCCTAATTTGCTGGCATATTGAGTGCACCGCTTCCACAGCATCATCTTTCAGGATTTGGAATAGCTCCACTGGAATTCCATCGCCTCCACTAGCTTTGTTCGTAGTGATGCTCTCCAAGGCCCACTTGACTTCACATTCCAGGATGTCTGGCTCTAGGTCAGTGATCACACCATCATGATTATCTGGGTCGTGAAGGTCTTTTTTGTACAGTTCTTCTGTGTTTTCTTGCCATCTCTTCTTAATATCTTCTG
>NW_011494712.1:257738-289561 GCF_000754665.1 Bison bison bison
ACAGTCTTTGCCCTGCTTCATTCCGTATTACAAGGCCAAATTTGCCTGTTACTCCAGGTGTTTCTTGACTTTCTACTTTTGCATTCCAGTCCCCTATAAAGAAAAGGACATCTTTTTTGGGTGTTAGTTCTAAAAGGTCTTGTAGGTCTTCATAGAACCATTCAACTTCAGCTTCTTCAGCGTTACTGGTTGGGGCATAGACTTGGATTACTGTGATATTGAATGGTTTGCCTTGTAAACGAACAGAGATCATTCTGTCGTTTTTGAGATTGCATCCAAGTACTGCATTTCGGACTCTTTTGTTGACCATGATGGCCACTCCATTTCTTCTGAGGGATTCCTGCCCGCAGTAGTAGATATAATGTCATCTGAGTTAAATTCACCCATTCCAGTCGATTTCAGTTCGATGATTCCTAGAATGTCGACATTCACTCTTGCCATCTCTTGTTTGACCACTTCCAATTTGCCTTGATACATGGACCTGACATTCGAGGTTCCTATGCAATATTGCTCTTTACAGCATCAGACCTTGCTTCTATCACCAGTCACATCCACAGCTGGGTATTATTTTTGCTTTGGCTCCATCCCTTCATTCTTTCTGGAGTTATTTCTCCACTGATCTCCAGTAGCATATTGGGCACCTACTGCCCTGGGGAGTTCCTCTTTCAGTATCCTATCATTTTGCCTTTTCATACTGTTCATGGGGTTCTCAAGGCAAGAATACTAATGTGGTTTGCCATTCCCTTCTCCAGTGGACCACATTCTGTCAAATCTCTCCACCATGACCTGCCTGTCTTGGGTTGCCCCATGGGCATGGCTTAGTTTCACGAGTTGGACAAGGCTGTGGTCCTAGTGTGATTAGATTAGTTTTCTGTGAGTATGGTTTTAGTGTGTTTGCCCTCTGATGCCCTCTTGCAACACCTACCCTCTTACTTGGGTTTCTCTTACCTTGGGCATGGGGTATCTCTTCACGGCTGCTCCAGCAAAGCGCAGCCATTACTCCTTACCTTGGACGAGGGGTATGTCCTCACGGCCACCCTTCCTGACCTTCAACGTGGGATAGCTCCTCTAGGCCCTCCTGCGCCTACGCAGCCACAGCTCCTTGGATGTGGGGTTGGTCCTCCCAGCCACCGCCCCTGGCCTGGGTCGTGGGGTTGCTCCTTCCTGCCGCTGCCCTTGGCCTTGGGCTTAGGAGCATGGGGTAGCTCCTCCCGGCCGCCGCCCCTGACCTCGGACTTGGGTAGCTCTTCTCGGCCGTTCCTGCGCCGTTGCAGTCTGCTACTCTCAGCCACTGCCCCTGACCTTGGAAGTGGGATAACTCTTCTTAGCCGCCGCCCTTCGGGCATGGGGTCCTCCTGGCTTCTGTCCCTGACCTCGGACATGGGGTGGCTCCTCTCGGCCATGGTTTGGCGAGCCCGTCGCAGCCGCCTGCGCTTTGGCACGAATGTTATATATCAGTGAACATAATTAAACTAATAATATATATTAATCTTATATATATATATATATAGTTATTACCCTGTACTAAATTTTTATGTGAGAAAGTCAAATAATAGATAAACATATGGAGTATAATTCTATTTTTGAAAAATACTTTGCAAAGTATATATGCATATGTTCTGCTATATGAAATTTCATAAAATGAGGAAAAGTATATACTAATTTGTTAAATGTCAGAGTATATCATTGTGTGAATATATGGAAAATAATATAATTCTATCTTTAATTATAATTCATGTTTAGGTATTTAAAGATTGAGCAAGTATATATTTGTGGCCTAGAAGGCAAAATGCAATTTTACAAAAGCTTTGCTTGATTAGCTTATGTGATTCTGGATATTTTCACAGATTTATTGTTATTTATGTTACTTTATGGGCTTCCGTGATGGCTCAATGCTAAAGAATCTGCATGCAATGCAAGGCAGGAGACATGGTTCAATCTGTTCAATCAGTTAGGAAGATATCCTGGAGAATGAAATGGCAACCCACTCCAGTATTCTTGCCTGGAGATGCCCATGGACAGAGGAACTTGGTGGGCTACAGTCCATGGGGTTGCAAAGAGTTGGACATGATTGAGTGTGTACATGCACACACACAACACACACACAAAAAAACACACACAAACACACACAGACACTAGTTTATATTATTTACAGATTTATGTCATTTTAATAGATTTTAACATCAATATCAAGTAATCTATGTATTTCAGTATAGATTTCAAACTTAAGTTTAAAAGAGGCACATGAAAAGATGCTCAACATAACTAATTATTCAGTTCAGTTCAGATCGGTTCAGTCCCTCAGTTGTGTCCGACTCTGCAACCCCATGAATCGCAGCACGCCAGGCCTCCCTGTCCATCACCAACTCCCGGAGTTCACTCAAACTCACGTCCATCGAGTCGGTGATGCCATCCAGCCATCTCATCCTCTGTCGTCCCGTTCTCCTCCTGCCCCCGATCCCTCCCAGCATCAGGGTGTTTTCCAATGAGTCAACTCTTCACATGAGATGGCCAAAGTATTGGAGTTTCAGCTTTAGCACCATTCCTTCCAAAGAACACCCAGGGCTGATCTCCTTTAGAATGGACTGGTTGGATCTCCTTGCAGTCCAAGGGACTCTCAAGAGTCTTCTCCAACACCACAGTTCAAAAACATCAATTCTTCGGCGCTCAGCCTTCTTCACAGTCCAATTCTCACATCCATACATGACCACAGGAAAAACCATAGCCTTGACTAGACGGACCTTTGTTGGCAAAGTAATGTCTCTGCTTTTGAATATGCTATATAGGTTGGTCATAACTTTCCTTCCAAGGAGTAAATGTCTTTTAATTTCATGAAATGCAAATCAAACTACAGTGAGGTATCACCTCATACTAGTCAGAATGGCCAACATAAAAAATCTAACAGTAAATGCTGGAGTCAGTGTGGAGAAAATGGAACCCTGCCCCCCCCCCCAACCCCCCCCACACACACTGTTGGTGGGAATGTAAACTGGTAGAGCCACTATAAAAAAAACTGTGTAGAATTTCCTTGAAAAACTAAAAATAGAGCTGCACTATTCATCAATCCCATTTCTGGGGATATATTCAAAGAAAAGCGTAATTTGAAAAGAAACATGCACCCAACATTCATTGCAGCAAAAGTTACAATAGTCAGGACATGGAAGCAACCTAAAGGTTCATGAAGAGAGGAATGGACAAAGTAGGGGTACATATATACAACAGAATATTACTCAGCCATAAAATAACAACAAAATAATACTATTTGCAATGATATGGATGGACCTAAAGATGTCCTATGAAAGAAGTAAGACAAAGACAGAAACAAATACCATACGAAATTGCTTTTATGTGGACTCTTAACAAAAATGGTGCAAATGAACTTAGTTACAAAACAGAAATAGAGTCATAGATTTAGAGGAAAAATTTATGGTTATTAAGGGGGGAAAGGGGGGAAGGGATAAATTTGGAGATTGGGATTGACAGATACACACCACTATACGTAAAATAGATAACTAATAAGGAATGACAATATAACAGAGAATTCTACTCAATATTCTGTAATGACCTACCTGTATGGGAAAAGAACCTAAAACGGAGTGGAGATACACACACATGTACACCCACACACATATATATGTAATCAATTCACTTTGCTATATAGGAGAAACTAACAAAACATTGCAAATCAACTATATTCCAATAAAAATAATTTTAAAAAGACACAATTCATTTAATCAGTGTAAAACAATGCTGCTGGTAACACATAAAAAAAAAAAAAAAGAACAAAATATGGAAAAGTTGAGACTGGAATGGATACTGTTGTGATTTTTGCTATCTACATTTGGGACCTGCTCCCTCATCTAAGCCCTCATCTAGGGTTTCCCTATTGGCTCAGTGGTATAGAATCCACCTGCAATGCAGGAGACTTGCTGGAGATGCAGGTTCAATCCCTGGTCAGGAAGATATCCTGGAGAAGGAAATGGCAACCCACTCCAGTATTCTTGCCTGGGAAATCCCGTGGACAGAGGAGCCTGGGCTACAGTCCATGGGGTCACAAAGAGTGACATGACTGAAGTGACTGAGCATGCACATCCCTCATCTAAACTGAAATTTGAATCTGTGGAGGATTTTCCCCTGCGTTTCCAGTGACAGAAATGGTGTCCTACTCATAGACTGTGTTCAACCAGTACTTGTCACTGAAGATGATTCCAGCCCTAAGAAGTGTCCCAAAATTCAGGGTCTTGGAGCAAAAGTGCTTCTTTTATTACCTTGCCTAAAAAATAACTAAACATCATAAATATTTTGAAAATCTCCTCAAATCTCTACTAGCTTGGTCTTCCTAGAATTTCTTGAAAATATACAAGAGAAAACTCCTATAATTACTATGCACTTGTATTAGGATGGTCATTCCTCTGATATCTTGAACACTCTAGAAAACCCACAGTGAATTTTAAAAATCTATTTCAATGTGCTGTCCCAGGATATTGTATCATTTAGGGGCAAATTAAATGCCCCTTCTATGGCGGTTCAGATTTCTCTTTCTTTCACTAGGTTTGTTGCTTTAGTTGCTAAGTTGTCTCCAACTCTTTTGTGACCCCATGGAGTATAGCCCACCAGGCTCCTCTGTCCATGGAATTTCCCAGGCAGCAATACTGGAGTGGGTTGCCATTTCCTTCTCTAGCGGGGTCTTCCCAACACAAGGGTTGAACCTGTATCTCTTGTACTGGCAGGCAGATTCTTTACCACTGAGTCACCTGAGAAGTCCTTCATTAGACTTTATTGTTGTTGTTCAGTCACCCAGTTATTTGCAACCCCATGGAGTGCAGCACACCAGGCCTCCCTGTCCCTCACCATCTCCCGGAGTTTGCCCAAGTTCACGTTCACTGCATTGGTGATGCCATCCAGCAATCTCATCCTCTGATGCCCTCTTCTCCTTTTGCTCTTGATCTTTCCCAGCATCAGGGACTTTTCCAATGAGTCGTCTGTTTGCATCAGATGACCAAAATACTAGAACTTCAGCTTCAGCATTAGTCCTTCTAGTGAATATTCAGAGTTGATCTCCTTTAAGATTGGTTTGATCTCCTTGCTGTCCAAGGGACTTCCAGGAGTCTTCTCCAGCATTACAATTCAAAGGCATCAATTCTTTGGCAGTCTGCTTTCTTAACAGTTCAGCTCTCACAACTGTATGTGACCACTGGGAAGACCATAGACTTGACTATATGGGCCTTTGTTGGCAGGGTAATGTCTCTGCTTTTCAATACACTGTCTAGGTCTGTCATTGCTTTCCTTCCAAGAAGGAATTGTCTTCTGATTTCATGGCTGTAGTCACTGTCTGCAGTGATTTTGGAGCCCAAGAAGAGGAAATCTGTCACTACTTCTACCTTTTCCCCTTCTATTTGCCATGCAGTAGTGGGACTGGATGCCATGATCTTAACTTTTTTAATATTTAATCTTAAGTCAGCTCTTTCACTCTCCTCCTTCACCCTCATCCAGAGGCTCTTTAGTTTCTCTTTGCTTTTTGCCATGAGAGTGGTGTCATCTGCATATGTGAGGTTGTTGATGTTTCTCCTGCCTATCTTGATTCTGGCTTGTAGCTGATCCAGCCCAGAATTTCTCATGCTGTGCTCAACATATAGATCAAACAAACAGGGTGGCAGCAGACAGCACTGTCATACTCCGTTCTCCATCTTGAACCAATCAGTTGTTCCACAAAGGATTCTAACTGTTGCTTCTTGACCTACATAACAGGTTATTAGACTAGCAGCCCCTTAATTTATTTCCTTCATTTTATTATTATCTTAATTCTTAGAGTTACACTCAGTGAACACGATAAATTGAATT
This sequence comes from Bison bison bison, assembly GCF_000754665.1. Classification (NCBI taxonomy): domain Eukaryota; kingdom Metazoa; phylum Chordata; class Mammalia; order Artiodactyla; family Bovidae; genus Bison; species Bison bison. Next base: position 263,580 of record NW_011494712.1, read on the forward strand.
GTGCTTGTTGAATAAATTAACTAAAAATACAATGGAGGGGTTTTAAACTCAGTCTGAGAAACTTCCATCTAAAACATCAAATAAAGTCACAAATATTCACATCCCTGGTTACTCAGGATGAAATATAGTAGTTGTTGTTCAGTCGCTAAGTTGTGTCCAACTCTTTGTGACCCCATGGACTGCAGCATGCCACGCTTCCTTGTCCTTCACTATCTCCCAGAGTTTGCTCAGACTCATGTCCATTGAGTCAGTGATGCCATCCAACCATCTCATCCTCTGTTGTACATTTCTCCTCCTGCCTTCAATCTTTCCCAGCATCAGGGTCTTTTCCAATAAGTCAGTTTTTGCACCAGGTGGTCAAAGTATTGGGGCTTCAGCATCAGTCCTTCCAATGAATCTTCAGGGTTGATTTCCTTTAGAACTGACTGGTTTGATCTCTTTGCAGTCCAAGGGACTCTCAAGAGTCTTCTCCAGCACCACAGTCTGAAGGTATCAATTCTTCTGCACTCAGCCTTCTTTATGGTCCAACTCTCACATCTATACATGACTACTAGAAAAACCATAGCTTTGAATATACGGACTTTTGTTGACAAAGTGATCTCTCTGCTTTTTTAATATGCTGTATAGGTTTATCATGGATTTTCTTCCAAAGAGCAGCATCTTTTAATTTCATGGCTGCTGTCACCATCCGCAGTGATTTTGGAGTCCAAAAAGATAAAATTTGTCATTGTTCCTATTCTTTCCCCATCTCTTTGTCATGAAGTGCTGTATATAATAGACTATCCTCTTAATTCAGATGTATTGAAAATAATACCATTAAACAGAAATATTGGAGAGTTTTTCTCTAAATATAACATTCTAGAGATAGAAATATTAACAAAAGTTCTACATTTGTCTGTATGCTGAATATATTTTTAACTATCTCCTTGGCATTTGGATCTCAATTATGAAGGTGAATTAGCATACTAGACGTAATGACATTAATTTTGCTCTTCTTTTAAGCATATCCAAAAGAATATAAGGTATATAAACATTTGTACAAAAGTATTTATCTTCATGTACAATTTTGTCATATAGAATATCTTAAAACTTCATGTTCAATAGTAATAATTTTATTTTTATTTATTTAGATAAAAGAATTAAAGGCATACTACTGCCTAAATGAATTATCTTCTCAGTTGATGCCAGAGGCTAAGTAGTTCTCAGCCTCTCATTATGCTTAATTTGTGTATAAAGTCCCTCATGACCCAGTTCTGTTGTGCTCTCAGGGCTCAACATCTACTTATTAAAAAATTCTCATTCATAAATCAAGGTTACAAGATTGATTAACTGTTTACTACCCACAAATAAGCATCTGATTAGTTTACAATGATTTTATTTGGTCAACTTAACAAGCAAAGTAATAAGACTAATCTGCCATATAGATGTGTTTATGCCTAAGTTGCTTCAGTCATGTCTGACTCTGTGTGACCCCATGGCCAGACTCCTCTGTCCATGGGATTCTCCAGGCAAGAATACTGGAGTGGGTTGCCATGCCCTCGTCCAGGGGATCTTCCTGACCCAGGGATTGAACTGGCATCTCTTGCATCTCCTGTGTTGACAGGTGGGTTCTTTACCACGAGCACTACTTGGGAAGCCCCACCATATGGGTGTGTGTTAGTTGCTCAGTCCTGTCCAACTCTTTGAAACCCCATGGACTGTAGCCCGCCAGGCTCCTCTGTCCATGGCAAGGATACTGGAGTGGATTGCCATGCCCTCCTCCAGGGGATCTTCCTGACCCAAGGACTGAACCTTGGTATCCCACGTTGCAGGCAGATACATCACAAGCAAGCCCCCAAGGAAGCCCCATATAGATGAGTTCTATCCAATTATTTGTGTAAAATTCAGATGAAATCATGCTTTCCAAAATATAAATCATTTAACTAGTCAGCTCTTGTAGAAGCCACATTGATTACCTCTTTATTAAGTTTGTATGTTTCATCTGTTTATCCTGTTTGTTATTATTATATTGTAGATGTATGCTTTGATGTGTACATATTATTCTCACAGCCATATCCCAATGTAATTTTAGGATGTTCTGATTCTCTATCCTTAGTATCATATTTTTATGTAGTTATCCCATTTTAAAATTTATAATTAGCAGGGGTTTTTTTAGAATAATTTTTTAACGTTTGCAGTGGACCTTGAATACTGTGCAGTCCAATCATTTTTATTTAACTAACATGTAATGATTCAAAAAGAAAAAAAAATGTCTTTCAGTTGTAGCAAAGATAAATTAATTTTCTCCTGTTCATTCTGTCAGATTCCAAGGTGATGAGGCAGCATAATGAGGGTTTCAGTAATATATATATATATATGTATTTTTGTAAATCTTTTAATAACAGTAAATGAAGGAAACTTTAACAGAGTATATATATTATATATACAATGTATATATGCAATGTATGTATGTGTGTATATATATATATATATACACATCATGTTACAGAAAAACCCAAATGAACTTTTTAACCAAGCCAATAGTATTTTGTTCCATGTGCTTGAATTGGCCTAAGGAAGACTTTAAAGCCTAGACATGATTATCTAAATACCAACTTGCTGCTGCTGCTGCTGCTAAGTTGCTTCAGTCGTGTCCGACTCTGTGCAACCCCAGAGACAGCAGCCCACCAGGCTCCCCCGTCCCTGGGATTCTCCAGGCAAGAACACTGGAGTGGGTTGCCATTTCCTTCTCCAATGCGTGTAAGTAAAAAGTGAAAGTGAAGTCGCTCAGTCGTGTCCAACTCTTAGTGACCCCATAGACTGCAGCCTACCAGGCTCCTTTGTCCATGAGATTTTCCAGGCAGGAGTACTGGAGTGGGTGCCAATGCCTTCTCTGAAATACCAACTTAGAAATGGGCAATTATTATGAAGCCCTCTGGCAGTCAGTAATTTTAGGTAACTATGTAAAGCAATATATTTCCATCATACTAAATTTCATACTCAGGGATTAAGAGTTAAAGCAAAGATTCTCAAACAGATAACAACATGAGAGTCACCTGCAAGATTATGTAAACCCAAAATTTCTTTGCAAAGCCCCAGCATTTCTGATTCAGTAAATTCCTGATGAGGCCAGAAATTTTGCATCTCTAACAAGTTCTCAGAGAATGATAAAGCTACTGGTCCTAGGACCACACTTTGAGGAAAACTGAGTTAGACATGTTTACTCCTTTGAAAGCTATTCAGAACTGAGCATAATTACCAGCAACCACAGCTGATCACAATGTAATTGAAAGTTATTGACACATGTAATAAAGAGGTGGGGAAAGATCTTGTCCTCAAGTCTCCTACTGTGACTTTGTTAATGCCAGCACTTCAGAGGAATAGATGGCACAGGTAAATAAAGAGAGAGGCTGACTCAAACAATTTACTAACAGAATTACACTTTGGCTGAACACTCAAATCAACCACTGAATAGTTGCTGAATTGCCAAAACCAAAGAATAATGCTGATAACTGGAGTTTTTCTGGACTAAAGAAAACACACATTTCCCTCATTAGGGAAGAGATGTGCTCCACAACCCATTGTATGTGTAGTAAAAATTTATCCTCCAATTCCAAGTCTTGGTAAACAACTTGTGTAAGCCTGCATGAACTTCTTTTTTTTTTTTCCCCATAGAAGCCCTTACCCATTCTCTCTGATGGGACACTATTCTGGGTTCTTCCAGAATCTGTGACCCCCAAATTGCAGTTCTAAGTCACCAAATAAACTGCCTTTTGCCTCTCAATAGTTCGCAGTTCTTTTGGTTGACATATACAAGTGGCTGGTAAGAGGGAGAAATGATAAGTCTGGATAAGAAGGGAGGTGGGTGAGCTACCTAACACCCTCTCTATCAGATAAAGCCAAATCTTTGAAAGTGTTTAAGGGAAATCTCATCATCATATTTACACTTTAGAAAGATCAGTACTCTGGATTCTGAATTATTTATTCAATTTTGCCTTTTATGGAGGATTTAGCAGTTAATTTATACATAGTGTTTACAGATAGAGAATGGGCTTCCTATGTGGCACTAGTGGTAGAGAATGCACCTGCCAATGCAGGAGACATAAGAGACGAGGTTAGATTCCTGGATAGGGAAGATCCCCTGGAGAGGGGCACAGAACCCACTTCAGTAATTTTGCCTGGAGAATCCCACGGAGAGAGGAGCCTGATGAGCTATAGTCCAAAGAGTCACAAAGAGTCAGACACGACTGAAGTGACTTAGCACACACATACACGCATAGAGAATATTTTTTGTTTCTTTTGGGCCTGGTTGTAGTAGATTAATTGCAAATATGCTTCCAATTCTTCCCCTCTGTATTAATGCCCCTTTTAATAGCCTTCACAAACTCTCCTAAGAAGAAGAATCAGTTTCTCCACACCTCAGATCTGAGCTGGCCCTGTCACTTATTTTGGCCAGTAGGAAGCAGCAGGAATAGCTATGTGCTGGTTCCAAGAATAGGGCTCAAGACTCTCATACATTTCTACTCTTAAGGGACTCATACCCTTCCCTCCGTCACCCTCATCAAAGCATATGCTAGTAAGTACCAGCTAGCATGCTGGAATGCTGGACAATGAGACCAGTGAAAGAGAGCTAGTTTATCCCAGCTTAAAGCATTTGAAACCAGGTAGCTCCTCCTTGCAATGGCACCCCACTCCAGTACTCTTGCCTGGAAAATCCCATAGATGGAGGATCCTGGAAGGCTGCAGTCCATGGGGTCGCTGAGGGTCAGACATGACTGAGCGACTTCACTTTCACTTTTCACTTTCATGCAATGGAGAAGGAAATGGCAACCCCCTCCAGTGTTCTTGCCTGGAGAATCCCAGGGACGGGGGAGCCTGGTGGGCTACCATCTATGGGGTCGCACAGAGTTGGACACGACTGAAGCGACTTAGCAGCAGCAGTAGCAGCAGCAGCAGCTCCTCCTTGGCTTACCAACTGACCACATGCTCTTGAAGAGACCCAGCTGAGGTCAGTTGAGTACAGCACAGATGAAAAGAACTTTCAGTAGATAAATAGATTTATAAGCATGTAAAAATATTTCTTGTTATAAGCCATTGAAATTTGGTAGACATAGAAAGCATATCATTAAAGCAATGGATAACAATATATTGGCATTCCACAGTATTTTAGTATGTGATTTTATTTAATGCTATCTACCTTGCAAGGCAAACATTATTATAGTCTATTTTTTAGACTGTAAATCTGAGGCTCAGATAGTTAACTCCCTTTCCTCATTGCCACTCTGGCCAACTACTGCTGGAGCCCAGGATCTTCTCTGGCAACTACATGGTCTTTTCAAATTTTCTCTTTTGAGGAAAAAAAAATGAAGCCAAGTATTTTAAATCTAGTGTAACTCATGGAAAAATGAGCTGAATTGCAGTGAACAAAACATGTATCCACTGATTTCAACATTAATGAGTTTTTATTCCAAGAAGATTACAATTTTCACCAGGTAATTCAGTCCCTTGGGCAGACAATATTATTAATTATGTTTTACAAAGTATCCTTGTCCCTAGACTAGAAACTATGAAAAATAAATATAAGATAATTAAAAAGGATTAGTAATTTCATCAGTACTAATGTTAGTACTTTCTAGTTAGTACTCTCTCCTCAGCCCACCCAATTAGGGAGCACAGTGAGTGACCACTGTGATGAAAAACACATATTTCTCTTCTCAATTTACGAGAAAATCAAATTATTTTGAAAATGTTATCAACATTATCATTTTCATTTTTTAGTTCCAGAACAAAAGTAGATAACACCACCCTTATGGCAGAAAGTGAAGAAGAACTAAAAAGACTACTGATGAAAGTGAAAGAAGAGAGTGAAAAAGTTGGCTTAAAGCTCAACATTCAGAAAATTAAGATCATGACATCCAGTCCCATCACTTCACGGCAAATAGATGGGGAAACAGTGGCTGACTTTATTTTTCTGGGCTCCAAAATCACTGCAGATGGTGATTGCAGCCATGAAATTAAAAGACGCTTACTCCTCGGAAGAAAGTTATGACCAACCTAGACAGCATATTAAAAAGCAGAGACATTATTTTGCCAACAAAGGTCCATCTAGTCAAGCACTAACTAAAGAGTACTAACATTAGTACTGATGTATGGATGTGAGAGTTGGACTATAAAGAAAGCTGAGCGCTAAAGAATTGATGCCTTTGAACTGTGGGGTTGGAGAAGACTTTTGGGAGTCCCTTGGACTGCAAGGAGATCCAACCAGTCAATCCTAAAGGAAATCAGTACTGAATATTCATTGGAGGGACTGATGCTGAGGCTCCAATACTTTGGCCACCTGATGTGAAGAACTGACTCACTGGGAAACACCCTGATGCTAGGAAAGATGGAAGGCGAGAGAAGGGGACAACAGATGATGAGATGGTTCGATGGCATCACTAACTTAATGGACATGAGTTTAGTAAGCACTGGAATTTGGTGATGGACAGGGAAGCCTGTCCATGTGACCCCTGCAGTCCATGGGGTCACAAAGAGTCCGATACTCTGAGTGACTGAACTGAATTATTTCCATGTTCACAAAGAGTTGGATCCACTGAGTGACTGAAGTGATATAGTTCCATGTTCACAAGAAAAATGTGTTAGCTGTTTAAGCCACATAGATGTCCCCCATTTAAATAACAATGTTAGGTTCAATTACTGCTAATCTGTAAACATGATAAACCAAGGTCATTAGCGTTAACTTGTTAGAGGAACACCAGGCTTATTTTTTTTTTTTTTTTTTTTGCATTAATTGATACTTGCCGAAACATTTACTGCTTTGAACATTTTTTTTTTTTTTTTGCTAATATAATGCTTTGCTTTATTTATTAAAAATGGCATTGCTCTTTTTCTGTGCTATCCAGAGAGGGGTCAACACAGAACTGTTCTGGATTTATCTCTAAGTTTAAGGGAACCAGATCCCTTGATGTCCTACAAATGAAGGAGATGGCCTCAAACCGCTTGCAGCAGAAACCCACTGGTACACTGAGTACCAATCAGAACAGTACATCTACGGAAGAAAATCTGATGGAATTACCTCATACAAATAAAGAGGACATAGGAGAAGCTTGCAGCTTCTGCCATTGTTGCTATGGAAAATGGGGCAGATGACAAGTGTTTTGTCCCCCGGGAATACCGGCCGGAACTGTACTGAAGTTTCTGCAGCCGACATTGCTGACTGCTTCACTGCTGGAACCTTCCCTAAGGCGATCCAGGTAGCCTTCTGGGAGCCATGATTTCCTGTGGTTTGTGGTTACTTATCTGGGCTGATTTTAAGAGCTGTCTTGGGTTAACCCACCTACCATCATTGTGTCACACATACTCTCCTCTGCACTATGTGAACTTTTCTATCCCTGAACAACAAAAAGGGAGCTCAGAGGATAGGTCCGCTGTGGTGGAAGAGGGAGGAGGGAAGTTCTGCGCATGCCTGGTATCATCTCGCGTGAGCGCCTCATCATCTCGCGTGAGCGCCGGGGAGCAGGTCGGCCTGATCTCTGCCGCCACAGAGATGCGGAAAAGCGGGAGACTGCTTGAAAGGCTGTGATCCAGGAGCAATTTTCGGGTGAATGAACTGCTCTAGCATTTACTGCTACTCGGCCTGAGGCTGCAGACAGGTCTGCAGGTGCCCTCTGTGCTCATCCAGCAGTTCTCTTCGGAAGACTGCAGCGCTCTAGGGACTGGACTGCAGCTCCCACTGCTTAGGCCACTAAACAGGTAGGAACGACCACAGAGTGGTCTTAGGTTGTTCTTCCACAGATTCTTAAGCAGATACTGTAAATAAGGTTGACAAAAAACCAAGTTTCATTAAAAAATTATATCCCTGAATTAGATTCGGTAAGATATGTATATATATTATATGAATGTGTTTGGGTAATAGAAAAATGCAGACACAGCTGTGATTGTATCTACCTTTTATTAATTGACACATTTACAACCGAAGGTATGTATCCCGTTTATTGACAAATTTAGATATGAGCAAATGAATAACCACAGTCACACGTTTTCATCATGCTAAAAGCTTTCTTTTAAAAAAAATATATTCTCTATATCTGTGTCTGTATTTCTGCTTTTCAAATAAGATCATCTATACCATTTTTCTTGATTCCACATGTATGCGTTAATACATGATACTTGTTTTCCTAACTTCACGCTTGAAGTTTCACTTTCAGATTAACCTACATTGTATTTTTAATTCAAGTATGCTGCTGCTGCTGCTAAGTCGCTTCAGTCGTGTCCGACTCTGTGCGACCCCATAGACGGCAGGCAGCCCACCAGGCTCCCCCGTCCCTGGGATTCTCCAGGCAAGAGTACTGGAGTGGGTTGCCATTTCCTTCTCCAATGCATGAAAGTGAAAAGCGAAAGTGAAGTCGCTCAGTTGTGTCCGACCCCCAGCGACCCCATGGACTGCAGCCTATCAGGCTCCTCCGTCCATGGGATTTTCCAGGCAAGAGTACTGGAGTGGGTTGCCATTGTATAATGGAGTTCAAATAAGCTGATAAAACCTAACTACATAAGTTTCAGAACTAAAGTGTTTTCTGTCACATTATGGTTTATTTTTTGTTTCCCCAGGATTATTTGAAAGCAGGTTCTGGGGAAATATAAAAGCTCTCAATATTTTCCTTATTGTTTTAATCCAGAATATTAGACTTGGCAATGGTTTTGCCTATGGCATTGATTGGGGAATTTTTAGGATAAAAGTATTGTTTACCTGATTCCATAAATATGATATTAATATACCTCTCTGAAGATGGCAAGAGACTATATACATGTTTGTTTCTCTGTGTGTAGTGCTTAGTGAATTTATTTTTCTCCATGATTTATCTTTTTACTCATAGCTATATAAAAGTTTACCTCATTTACAGTTATATTTTATGTTATTTCAATAACCATACTTCTTTTCAAGTTTTACAGCTGTTTTTACGGGACCTAGTCCTAAGGTTTATTCACCCTGATAATATTTCATGTTCATCCACCTTTATTTAAATGTTATTTTGTTTGTATCTAAATATTTTGAAATCTTGTTACACTGTTCTGTAAAATTGATTTTTTTGAAAGGTCTCTGTGCTTTGATTTAGAGTTTACTTTCTTATAAATAGGTTTCTTATATGTCTTAGAATATGGGTTCCAAGACTTATTCTGTGAGGAAATTTGTTTTCTGTTTGACCCTTAAATTTGCTTCTCTCTTCTATTCTGCTCACCTGTACCTGTTGAGTGGGATTGTGATTGCCTGCACCTGATTCCCATTTCCCCAGTCAGGAATTAGGTCTCATGTGAGTTTTAGGGCACTTTATACAGGGAAATACTGTGAGCATCAGAGGTTCATTCACCAACAAGTTAGTATCTCATCTTACCCGCAAGTTACATGCTGTGTATTTATCATAAGTGTGAGATGTTCCTAAGTACACTTATTTTGTGTGTGTGTTGGGAGAAGGGGAAAAGGGAGGTACTTTTTACAAGTAAAGAAATCCTACTCTGGTTCTACTTTCAGCTCTAGTGTTATCTTGTTTTTGGCATATTTTTATCCCTAATCAATAAAAATCAATAATTTCCCTAGTTTATAAAAATGGAAATTGCAGGCTGCTCCTTCATTTTGCCGGAGAAGGCAATGGCACCCTACTCCAGTACTCCTGCATGGAAAATCCCATGGACGGAAGAGCCTGGTAGGCTGCAGTCCATGGGGTCGCTGAGGGTCGGACACGACTAAGCGACTTCACTTTCACTTTTCACTTTCACGCATTGGAGGAGGAAGTGGCAACCCACTCCAGTGTTCTTGCCTGGAGAATCCCAGGGATGGGGGAGCCTGGTGGGCTGCCATCTATGTGGTCACACAGAGTCGGACACGACTGAAGTGACTTAGCAGCAGCAGCAGCAGCAGCCTTCATTTTGCAAAGTTTGGAGAACAAACTTCTGCTTTGACTCTCTCCTGCTTCTGACCTAAATAAACACTAATCTTGTTCTGTGGGGAAAAGTTTATTTTCTTACTATTCTGAAGGCTAGGAGTTTGAGATCAATATAACAATGTTGGTTTCTTATTTTTAAATTGAAATATAGTTGATTTATAATGTTTCAGGTGTACAGCAAAGTATTCAGTTATAGATATGTATTTTTTCTTTCTCTGGTTATTTTTTATTATAGATTATTACAAGATACTGAATATAATTCCCTTTGCTATACAGTAGGTCCTAGTTTTCTGTGTTATATAGAGTTGTGCTGTCTTTATTACTAGTTAGATTTCAACCTGATGTCTGTTCTAATCATTCTTAATCTTGAGTAGGTCTTATAGGCAGTTTTTTTTTTTTTTAATTTTATTTTATTTTTAAACTTTACATAATTATAGGCAGTTTTAAGACAAGCTGCTTGGTTGTCTTTGGCTAGGAAAGGTTGAAGGCAGTTTGACACCAAAATCAAGATACCTTAATTAGCATCACACTTACAGGTACAAGCATCATCTAAGTATGCTTGCTTGTCTTATCTGCATGCTTTTGTTCGTAACTTTAAATCATAAACATACTGCCAGTTTGTCTTTTCTTTCTTAGATCTTTAAAAAGTGCATAGTAAAATTATAGTAATTCCATGCCGAGTAATCAAGTATGTTGTAAGGGGAACAGTGCCTACTTGTAGGAAACATGTTATGCTATATGAATTTTATCTTTTGAAAATCAGTTATATCAATATGAACTTCACACACGTGAATTAGTATTTCAGTTTTCCAGGCAGCATTACTTGTCTGCACAATGTTTCCACAGCATTATAAAATTGAATCTTTTAATAAAGAAACTTGAAATATTTCAAGCTCAAGGGTACCTTTCTATATACCTACACTGGCCTCTAATAGCATCTAAAATGTCACCATTAAAGTTATGTTCTTTATTTATAGGTGCATTACCATACAGTCATTCATCTATTAAGCATTCATTGAGTGTATGAACCAGATATAAAGACATAATATAAAATACTTGACTGTTTACTGGAAAATGGACATAAATGGTATAATACACTAACCTGTAATAAAAGGCATATGTCACTATTTAAAAACCCTGACCTGCATGATGGAGACATTGGAGTGGGTGCCTGTGAAGATTTTTTCTTCCCTGAATACTCTGAATCTTTTCAACCTGAGCACATGGCTCACCCTTCCCTATAAGCGGTAGCATTCATTTCTTCCATGAAGGAAGAAAATGCAGTGACCTTTCCTTCATAACCACTGCTGTCTTTGGAACTTGCCTGTCTTCCCCTCCTGTTTCACGAGGTCTATAACTAGAGATATGTCACAGCATAAACCAGCATGACAAGTGTGGACCCTGATAGTGGAGGGAAAAGTCTAATACTCCAAAGGAGCTGCAAGACCTAACCAGCATGTATAAGTTAGGATTTTCCACCACTCCCCAACCATAGGGACCACCTCGTTTATATGCACAAATCTACATTATGGTTGATCCAGGATAAATCACACTGTGGTAATAACAAGTGACCCTATAATCTCAGAATCCAGTTGATTGACTGCAGTCGTGCTGGTTTATTTGCTATGCATCTACCAAGAGAAATCTGAGACTAAGCTCCATGAATTGAGCCTATGGGACTCAGTGTGTTAGAGCAGCCCCAATTGGAACAATGGTTCTCTTTATAGAGAACGTGAAGGAAGAATACACTGACTCTTAAATCTGCATCTTGAAAACTACTCACATCACCTCTGCTCATGTTTCATTGGTAAAACAGGACTCATAGCCCACTCTGCCATCAGCAGGGCAGATAGTTCAGAAGATCCAGGAAAAAATACACTTTACAGTCTGCCACATCTAGCTAGCTATTTTTAATGACCAAATAGTATTCCATGATAAGAATGTACACTGCTTAATGATTTCTCATAAGAATATTTTGGTTGTCTTACATATTTCATCATCACAAATTATGCTAAACAGAAGATGTATCAATACGTACATACTTCATCTACATATTTTTTAGGTTTGGTTTAAATAATATGAAGAAGATTGAACTCTTCATATCTGAAAATCTTCAGATCGGCCTTTATATATCTGCCTTTTTCTCACATTTTTTAAAACTTTTTCTCATTTTTGTAAATAGATTCAGTCTTTCAAAAGTATCTGACAAAAATTCTTCTAAAATGTGTATCATTATGGTGGTAAGGGAGAGTACAGAACCATCTTTACCTTGGTCATTAAAAATGACCATTTTCATTACTACCAAGGATGGAGAGGAGAGGATGAAGGACAGGCTGCACTGCTCTGTTACTGCATTGCTCACCATTGTTTTATGTCTTCTCTTCTTGCAGACATAAATTATATAGAAGGTCAATTTTTTATAAGCTTTGTGACTGCATTGGGTCTAATACTGACTTCTGATTAATTCTGAGATAACTTCTTTTCCCTCTTGTTCATCCCAAGTCCTGACACAGAGCTGATGTTTCCTGCTTAAATGGGATAATGCCATTCTTTTTCAGTTTTCAGACCAACATGCTTAGTGCTAATTTGTGGTTGTAACAGTCTATGCAACGTGAATTAATCACATCTAATATACAGGGTGAAATCACAGTTTACAGGTTCAAAATTAAATGTGTCATGTTGCTACATAAAGAATACAGTTTTTAAATGTGTTATGTTGCTCCATAAAGAATATATTTTTTTGACAGTTTTCAATTAGAAACATAAATATTCAGTTGCTGATCCTTCATTGTTAATGAGATGGGTGTTGAAATTATTTAAGGCCTTAAAGACAGTAATTGGTTGAGGGTTTCTGAAAATGAGGGAGAATGTGATGGGTATGTTTTCTTAAGCATGAGTGGAGGAATTGGACCCATATAAAAGTTGGAAAACCTCTGCTATGAGAGAAGGAGAAGAAAGTGTGTGTGTGGATACTGGCTGATTTTAAGCTTTGATATAGATCAAATAGAAGTTTTCAGAACTGATAGGCTGAAAGTAACAGATCCTAATGGTTATGAATTAAACTGTAAGATAGGGATAACAATAGAATATATGTGCTTTTATTTATATATGCTTGAATCCCAGAACCACAGTATACTTTCAACATCACTTTGTGGACATGACACATACACTCTATTCCTTAGGTTACTCATTTTAAAATGGACATAATAATCTCACTTAATTAGTTAGGTTTTCAGGAGAACTAAATGCTGCAAATGAAATATTATTGACAGTCAATAAATATGATTGCTTCATTGCTTTATCTTAAACTACTTTATTTTACATTAAAGATTTAATGAGCATGGCCCCACCCATCAGAACAAGACCCAGTTTCCCCTTCAGTCAGTCTCTCCCATCAGGAAACATCCATAAGCCTCTTATCCTTCTCCATCAGAGGGCAGACAGAATGAAAACCACAATCACAGAAAACTAACCAATCTGATCACATGGACCACAGCCTTGTCTAACTCAGTGAAATAGGAGCCATGCCGTGTAGGGCCACCCAAGATGGACAAGACATGGTGGAGAGTTCTGACAAAACATGGTCCACTGGAGAAGGGAATGGCAAACCACTTCAATATTCTTGCCTTGAGAACCCCATGAACAGTCTGAAAAGGCAAAAAGATATGACACTGAAAGATGAACTCACCAGGTTGGTAGGTGTCCAATATGCTACTGGAGATCAGTGGAGAAATAACTCCAGAAAGAATGAAGAGATGAGCCAAAGCAAAAACAGCACCCAGTTGTGGATGAGACTGTTGAAGGAAGTAAAGTTCAATGCTGTAAAGAGCAATATTGCATAGGAACCTGGAATGTTAGGTCCATGAATCAAGGCAAATAGGAAGTGGTCAAATAGGAGATGGCAAGAGTTAATGTCAACATTTTAGGAATCAGTGTACTAAAATGGACTGGAATGGATGAATTTAACTCAAATGGCCATTATATCTACTACTGTGGGCAAGAATCCCTTAGAAGAAATGGAGTAGCCATAATAGTCAACAAAAGAGTCCAAAATGCAGTACTTGGATGCAGTCTCAAAAATGACAGAATGATCTCTGTTCATTTCCAAGGCAAGCCATTCAATATCACAGTAATCCAAGTCTATGCCCCGACCAGTAATGCTTAAGAAGTTGAAGTTGAACAGTTCTATGAAGATCTACAAGACCTTCTATAACTAACACCCCCAAAAAGATGTCCTTTTCATTATAGGGGACTGGAATGCAAAAGTAGGAAGCCAAGAGTTACCTGGAATAACAGGCAGATTTGGGCTTGGAGTACAAAATGAAGCATGGCAAAGGCTAAGAGTTTTGTCAAGAGAATGCACTGGTCATAGCAAACACCCTCTTCCAACAACACAAGAGAAGACTCTACACATGGGACGTCACCAGATGGTCATTACCAAAATCAGATTGATTATATTCTTTGCAGCCAAAGGTGGAGAAGCTCTGTACAGTCAGCAAAAACAAGACCAGGAGCTGATTGTGACTCAGATCGTGAACTCCTTATTGCCAAATTCAGACTTAAATTGAAGAAAGGAGGGAAAACCACTAACCATTCATTTATATCTAAATCAAATCCCTTATGATCATAAAGTGGAAGTGATAAATAGGTTCACGGGATTAGATCTTAATTAGATAGAGTCCCTGAAGAACTGTAGATGGAGGTTCATGACATTGTACAGGAGGCAGTGATCAAGACCATCCCCAAGAAAAAGAAATGCAAAAAGGCAAAATAGTTGTCTGAGGAGACCTTACAAATATCTGAGTAAAGAAAAGATGTGAAAGGCAAAGGAGAAAAGGAAAGATATACCCGTTTGAATGTAGAGTTCCGAAGAATAGCAAGGATAGATTAAAAACAAAACAAAACAAAAAAAACCTTCCTCAGTGATCAATGCAAAGAAATAGAGGAAAATAATAGAATGGGAAAGACTAGAGATCTCTTCAAGAAGATTAGAGATACCAAGGGAACATTTCATGCAAAGGTGGGCTTGATAAAGGACAAAAATGGTATGGACCTAACAGAAGCAGAAGATATTAAGAAGAGGTGGCAAGAATACACAGAAGAACTATACAAAAAAGATCTTCATGACTGAGATAATGACGATGGTGTGATCACTCACCTAGACCCAGATATTCTGGAATGCGAAGTCAGGTGGACCTTAGGAAGCATCACTTCCAGCAAAGCTAGTGGAGGTGATGGAATTCCAGTTGAGCTGTTTCAAATCCTAAAAGACAGTGCTGTGAAAGTGCTGCATTCAATATGCCAGCAAATTTGGAAATCTCAGCAGTGGCCACAGGACTGGAAAAGGTCAGTTTTCATTCCAATCCCAAAGAAACGGAATGCCAAAGAATGTCAAACTACCACACAGTTGAACTCATCTCACACACTAGCAAGTTCAGTTCAGTCACTCAGTCGCGTCCAACTCTTTGCCACCCCATGGACTGCAGCATGCCAGGCCTCCCTGTCCATCACCAACTCCTGGAGTTTACTCAAACTCATGTCCATTGAGTCAGTGATGCCATTCAATCATCTCATCCTCTGTTGTCCCCTTCTCCTCCTATCTTCCATCTTTCCCAGCATCAGGGTCTTTTCAAATGAGTTAGTTCTTAGCATCAGGTGCCAAAGTATTTTGTTTCAGCTTCAGCAACAGTCCTTCCAGTGAATATTCAGGGCTGATTTCCTTTAGGATGGACAGAGTCCTCACTGTCCAAGGGACTCTCAATAGTCTTCTCCAACACCACAGTTAAAAAGCATCAATTCATCAGTGTTCAGCTTTCTTTATAGTCCAATTCTCACATCCATACATGACTACTGGAAAAACCCTAGCTTTGACTAGATGGACCTTTATTGGCAAAGTAATGTCTCTGCTTTTTAGTATGCTATCCAGGTTGGTCATAACTTTTCTTCCAAGGAGCAAGTGTCTTTTAATTTCATGGTGGCAGTCATCATCTGCAGTGATTTTGGAGTCCAAAAAAGTAAAATCTGTCACTCTTTCCTTTGTTTCCTCATCTGTTTGCCATGAAGTGTTGAGACCAGATGCCGTGATCTTATTTTTCTGATTGCTGAGTTTTAAGCCAACTTTTTCACTCTCCTCTTTTACTTTTATGCAGAGGCTCTTTAGTTCTTCTTCACTTTTTGCCATAAGGGTGGTGTCATCTGCATATCTGAGGTTATTGCTATTTCTCCTGGCAATCTTGAGTCCAGCTGGAGTCCAGTGTGGCATTTTGCATGATATACTCTGCATATAAGTTAAATAAGCAGGGTGACAATATACAGCCTTCCCGTACTGCTTTCCCAATTTGGAACCAGTCTGTTGTTCCATGTCCAGTTTTAGCTGTTGCTTCTTGACCTTCACACAGGTTTTTCAGGAGGCAGGTCAGGTGGTCTGGTATTCCATTTCTTGAAGAATTTCCCACAGTTTGTTGTGATCCACACAGTCAAAGAGAGAGCATTGCAAATGTCTAATTTAGAGATGTGCTTTTTTGCTTTAAAGTCACAGGGGTTTTTAGCAAATGTCTTAAAGCTTTAAGGTCAGAGAGGTGTTGAACTAATTGATACACCACTGATTATGAACCTCCCTCGTTCTAGTCCCTATCTCACTGAACTTTCTGCCTGGGATTCTCTCTGTTATTGTTTCTGTCTCTTTCTGTGATCTCATTTCTTTCCATATGTGTGACAAAACATGGACTTTTAGGTCGGAGAGACACAGGTTCTGTCAATGGAAAACCAAATTATAACTCTCAAGCTAAAAAGAAAAAGAATTTTATTTGAGCCACACAGGATTATAACCCAGGAAATACACTCTCAGAAGCTCTGAAAACTTTCATTGGTCTGTAGTTAGAGATGTAGCTTTATACATTCTTGTGACCAAGAATTCATATATCATATTGACAGGTTGGCCTTGTATATAAAGTTCATTGGAGAAGCTTTGGTCAGTTATGCACGTACAGAGCAACCCTTTGGTCAATCCAATCTCCTGTAAGGGATGAAAAAGAAACATAAATCTTAAAATTACAATACTGGCATCTGATGAAAGGAACCATTTTTCTCAGGTTGATTATATGTACTTAATGCAGATGCACTTTGGGAAAGTTCCACCACAAAGCAGATCAGGTTATGTGAGGGTCTATGTGTTTAATTTTGACTTAGTTTTTCCTGCCATTAAAAAAGTCATGATTTTTTTCCTCATTCATTGTTTTACTTTTTCACCATTTATACCTTGTAAAACTTCAAACACTGTACCTTATCCTGTAAGTCTGTTTTTTCTTTTTCTTTTTGTCAGAATGAAGATAGTAATAACTGTCTTGCGTGTTTGAATGATTTACAGGAGGTAAGGTATGTAATCCCATCATAGTTTCCATATAGTTTCTCTATTGTGAGCAATAGAGACACAAAACTAATTTCCCAACCCTGTTCCCCTTTTGCAGTATACTGCAGTTTACAACAGGCATATAATATTGGTAAGCTACTTTTACATGGTTATTGATGATTTTTGAATAGATGCATATTGTTTTGAAATGAACACTAAAACTAAATGAAACATCTTTATCCTTATCAGTGTCATTATCTACAAGCTTTGTTAAACAACGTGCTGCATCATTTTTGCCTTATAAAGCTAGTCTCTCAGTCGTGTCTGACTTTGCGACCCCATGGACTGTATAGTCCATGGAATTTTCCAGGCCCGAATACTGGAGTAGGTAGCCTTTCCCTTCTCCAGGGGATCTTCCCAACCCAGGGATTGAACCCAGGTCTACCCGCATTGCGGGTGGAGTCTTTACCAGCTTAGTCACAAGGGAAGCCCAAGAATACTGGAATGGGTAGCCTTTCCCTTCTCCAGCGGATCTTCCTGACCCAGAAATCGAGCAGGGGTCACCTGCATTGCAGGCGGATTCTTTACCAACTGGGATATGAGGGAAGCCTATAAAGCTAAAATATCATTCTATTGGTAGTCAGCTATTAGAAGAGTGTTGATAGAAAATAAAAAGTCTGTTCCACTGAAACTTAACTTCTCTTTTGTTCGATGACATTGTTGACATATCTATATGCAGGGAAGAAAATTCATTTAAAAATGCAGTGCTTCCCACAAAGACACCCATTAATAGAATAGGAAATAATTAAACTGAAATGGTAGCTACCTTAAAAACTATATCATTAAAACGTATAGTCTGTTCACAGTGCTTTCTGTCTTACTTTTCTCATGAGCATTAAATTCCTCCCAGAGTCAAAGGACTGATAATGTTAACCCTGTGACAGTGCCTTGTTACCTCACCATCAAACAATCAGAGAATTGTGCATGAGTTCATCACATACCCTACCACCTCCCTCGCTCACCTTGCCTTTGAAAATGCTTTGCCAAAACCCTTGTGGGAGTTCTGGGTTTTTCTGTGGCCTGAGCCACCTGCCTCCTTGCATGGTCCTGCAATAAACCTTTCTCTCCTCCAAACTCAGACATTTCAGTTTGTTTGGCTGCATTGTGCACATGAACTTGCACTAACATCAGGACAGGAAAAACTGAACCCTAGGGTAAATTTTGGATTTTGGGTGATAATGATATGTTCATCCTTGGTTAAAAAAAAGAATACCACTCTGGGGAGTGATGTTGAGGTGTTGATGACTGAATAATAGGGAGGCAAAACATGGGTGGGGACAAGAGGTATATGTAAAATTTCTGTACCTTTGTCTCAATTTTATTGTAAAACTTAAGTTGTTCCCCCAAGATAAATTCTTTAAGAAAATAAAGAAAAATTGAGTCAGAGTTCTGCCAGGTGATTCTCCTCCCTTATGTGGCTTTGGATGAAGTCAGTTGGACAATGAGATTGTCTGGAGCATCCAAGTTGGCTTTATTTGGTGCCATTGTTGGGGTGGCTGGGAGGGATGGGCTAATATGGATCTCTCAGTCAGAGATCCTATGCTCATTGTTCTCAAGGCACATGGACTTCTAACATCATAAGTCTTTCCTTCCAGTTAGTCTCATAGAGGTGGGAAATGGAATTTGACAGTTTATTCAGACTTGGTCCCAAAACTCACACCGCCTTACTTTCTGAGCATCTTATTGGTCGAAGCAGTTAGAGAGTTATTGCAACAAAAGGGAGGAAAGGAGATCACAACTGTGGATATTAGGAGTGTCAAAGAGTATACAGAATCTTTAATCTAACTCTGTAAGACTTTATGTAGATCCCAGAGTACTGGAGGCAGTACATAGTTATAAAGCAGAACCAGTAAAGGCTATAAAAAGATGGCCATTGGCAGGAGTTCTTTGGGGATATGTAACACTGAATACATTTCAAATGTTCAGGGTCACTTTAATTCCCATAATGGCATGATATATAAATCCAAGGTGTGAATCTAAATGAGGAAGATAGTTGCTCATGGCAGGGCTTGACTGAGGTAAATCATTAATGCAGTTTACCCCATGGGGATCTGCTGACCTCTCTAATATTACACAACACTACAAAAATTCTTTTTTCCCCATTAACTTCTAATTTTATATTGGAGTTTAGCTGATTAGCAATACTGTGTTTTCAGGTGAATAGGGAAGCATATGCATATATCCATTCTCCCCCAAACTCCTCACTCATCCAGGCTACCACATAACACTGAGCAGAGTTCCATGTGCTGTACAGTAGGTCCATGTTGGTTATCCATTTGTTCGCTTTAGTCATTTCAGCTTTTTTAAAATCTTGTGAACCCACTATCAAAATGTACTTTCATAAACCTCTATGCACACCTCCCAGCATTCATCCTCAACCAGTTAAATCCTATTAATACTTTACAATCAAGAGTAACTCTTTTTTTTATTGTCATCCTGTCTTTTTTTTTTTTTTAATTTTATTATTTATTGGCTGCACTGCATCTTTATTGCTGTGCACGGACTTATCTAGTCACACCGACTTCTCATTGCAGTCCGTGGCTTCTCTTGTTGTGGAGAACAGGCCCTGTGTTCTTGGGCTTCAGTAGGTGTGGCAAAGGGGCTTAGCTGCCTCGAGGCATGTAGGATCTTTCCAGGCCAGAGACTGAACTGGTTCCTGGTTTAATTACTGTTTTTCTGAACTCCAGTAGCTCACCAAGCCTACCTCTCTTAATCTGTCATGTGTATTGACGTTGATGTTGCAATTCCAGTCTTAGGTTTATAAAACCTCTAAACAATAGTGGACCACAGAGATGAGTATTCCATTGTTTTCTCTTTCTTAGAACATCACTCATAGTGTTGAAAGTACTCGAAGAATGCTTGTTGGTTGAATGAATAATTAAACTGCTTACTCTTATAATCTGTCCACAGGATTTTTCAGGCAAGAATACAGGAGTAGGTTGCCATTTCCTCCTCCAGGGGATCTTCCCAACCCAGGTATCAAAACTGTCTTTTATGTCTCCTGCCTTACAGGTGATTGTTTACCTGCTGAGCCATCAGGGAAACCCTGTACTCAACTACAGAATGTCTATTGCTACTCAGTCATTTATCTTCTCCTCCTGATAGCAAGCAGCTTTCCTTCAGTCAGTCCTTACTTACCTGTTGCTTTATCACTGTTCCCTCTTATCTTTTGCTCCTACTCTCACCATACCATAACTCAAAATACATAAAGAGCCCCATCATGAATCCAGGTTCTGACAAAAGACCACAGCCTTAGCCTCCTCTTTCAGTTTCTCCAGTCTAAGGATGAGTAGAGGCATCCTACTATTAATGATCCCTGGGATTTCTTTCCATCCTTTGTTTGGCTTCTCAACTCTTTCATAACTAATTTTCTACATTAAATTACCTCCCACTTTAAGTAAATGAGGATGTTTTTACTTTCCTGTTTGTGCTTTGACATTTAAATAATTCATTTTTAAAAATCCATAACTTTCTTTGGAAATTGAAAGAAGTCATTAAAAATATTACTAAAGATTTATGCTGTCATAAAATCTGCAATTTTGAATTATTCTCAAGTCTTGAGAGCTAGATGCCAGAAAAGACTGCTTTACCAGAATTTCAGCTACTTAGAGTACTGATAATAATTAGCCAAGGAAACATTTAAGTTCAGTGACATCAATAATTAAATTTATTTTTCTTTGAATCTTGGTCCTGTGAAATATAGTGGAAGAGAATGTCTGTATAAAATATATACTTCCAATTAAACCTGTAGTCTACAGTGAATATGACGTTCAATGCTCCTCATTTCCTGGTAATTAACTAGCAATGTATTTTTTGACTTTATGCAGCATTTCTAAAAACATATGTGTATACACATATATACATATATATTTCTTTATATATGTCTATGTGTATTTTTTTTGCCTTTGGTTTTGTTGGGGGAGCATGTAATTTCCTCGGTTCTGTCTCATCACAACAAAAATTTGAAGCTGTAATGGACCAGCGTTACAGCTCTCGGACGGGCCAGCATTACAGCTCTTGGACAGACCAGTGTCAGACCAGTCCAGACAGATCAGTCTGGTCCTCGGACCTTCTTTTATTCTATTTTCACAGGCTTTTCCTTCCTTGTCTTTTAGCCACCACCATTCTGGACTCCATTTTCCTATTCTAACTACCTAACAGTTTCTTTAACCAAAGGTATATACCCTTGTGACAAACATTTTAATTGCAAATATATGTTCAACAAAAGTTAAAATTGACCAGTTTGAGGGATATAATTAATATGTATGTATATTAATCATCAATGTGAATTTACATACATATGAATATATGGTATACATTATTCTTTAATTAAATAATCACTTATTGAGTCACTACTGTGTACCAGAAACTGAGCTTATAGATGAAAAGAAACAGAGACACAGCCCTTAAAGAGGCAGCATCATCTTTTAGGAGTTGAAATAGCTCAACCGGAATTCCATCACCTCCACTAGCTTTGTTCATAGTGATGCTTCCTAAGACCCACTTGACTTCTCATTCCAAGATGTCTGGCTCTAGGTGAGTGATCACATCATCGTGGTTATCTCGGTCATGAAGAGCTTTTTTTTATGGTTCTTCTGTGTATTCTTGCCACCTCTTCTAAATATCTTCTGCTTCTGTTAGGTCCAAACCATTTCTGTCCTTTATTGTGCCTCTCTTGCATGAAATGTTCCCTTGGTATCTCTAATTTTCTTGAAGAGATCTCTAGTCTTTCCCATTCTATTTTTTTCCTTTATTTCTTTGCATTGATCATGGAGGAAGGCTTTCTTATCTGTCCTTGGTATTCTTTGGAACTCTGCATTCAAATGGGTATGTCTTTCCTTTTCTCCTTTGCCTTTTGACTTCTCTTCTTTTCACAGCTATTTGTAAGGCCTCTTCAGACAATCATTTTGCTTTTTGCACTACTTTTGCTTGGGAATGGTCTTGATCACTGCCTCCTGTACAATGTCATGAACCTCCTTCCATAGTTCTTCTGGCACTCTATCATATCTAATCCTTTGAATCTATTTGTCGACTCCACTGTATAATCGTAAGGGATTTGATTTAGGTCATACCTGAATGGTTTAGTAGTTTTCCCTCCTTTCTTCAATTTCAGTCTGAATTTGGCAATAAAGGAGTTTATGATCTGAGCCACAGTTAGCTCCCAGTCTTATTTTTGCTGACTGTATAGAGCTTCTTCATCTTTGGCTGCAAAGAATATGATCAGTCTGATTTCGGTATTGACCATCTGGTGACATCCATGTGTAGAGTCTTCTGTTGTGTTGTTGGAAGAGGGTATTTGCTATGACTCAATAGGAATGCAATTTAATAACCATCAGTTTTAATTGTGGAGGAGGCAATGGCACCCCACTCCAGCACTCTTGCCTGGAAAATCCCATGGATGGAGGAGCTGGTAGGCTGCAGTCCATGGAGTTGCTAAGAGTTGAACACAACTGAGCGACTTCACTTTCAGTTTTCACATTCATGCATTGGAGAAGGAAATGGCAACCCACTCCAGTGTTCTTGCTTGGAGAATTCCAGGGATAGGGGAGCCTGGTGGGCTGCTGTTTGTCCCGTTATGGGGTCGCACAGAGTTGGACACAACTGAAGCGACTTAGCAGCAGCAGTTTTAATTGAATGAATGAAATGATCATGCAGTTTGTTGTGTACCCTTGTATGTAGTGTATTATTATATGAAAAATCTTGCTGAAATTTTCAAACCCATGCCAGCAGTTGAAAGTTTAGCACCACACAACCTTGATAAAAAGAGGTTTTCCAGATAAAGCCTCAATTGATTAGAGGAAAAGCAGTATCAACCTGACGGAAGATGTTAACCACATTAGTAATGACCTGCAGCTTTTCGACCAACTGACAGAAGACGTTAATGTGTCAGGTACTTTATGCTGAACCTCAATTTTCATACCTTCTACAGTGAGAATCTGACTTGTATACCAACTGAAGAGTGCTTGTGATTATTGTTCTTATGGTAACTTGGTGTTTTCTTTGGAGAAAGTATATGGTGGGGTTGGCACTGCTATAAGAGTAAAAGCGAAGAAAGAGAAAGTGAGAAATAGAAAAAAAAAAAAAAGACAAAATGGAGAGAGAAGTTTTCTCAGTATATTACACTCAGGTATATGCCAGTTGGGACATTCTGTTTTTATGCTTGTTTGCCTTGTCTCTTCTAGAACACCTATTTCTTCCTTTGTAATTAGCTAAATCTTATTAAGTTAATCCCTAGAAAAGACCATCTTTAGAATTAGACTTTCTGGGCTATCTCTAGAAAATTTTTCTTGATTTTTGCCAACCTCTTTGAGTCAGAATTGTGGTTTCTTTTTGTACTTCCCTGGGACTGGGCTGTTTGGCAGCATTGGTAGTTTATACCAACCTGTATAGTTTATACCACTGGGCTTCCCCAATGGCTCAGCTGGTAAAGAATCTGCCTGTCAGTGCAAGAGATGCAAGAGACGTGGGTTTGATCCCTGGGTCGGGAATATTCCCTGGAGAAGGAAATGCAATTTAATAACCATCAGTTTTAATTGTGGAGGAGGCAATGGCACCCCATTCTAGTATTCTTGCCTGGAAAATTCCATGGACAGAGGATCCTGGCTGGCTATAGTCCATGCAGTCACAAAGAGTTGGACACGACTGAGCACACATGCCTACCAACCTGTATAATAATCACACACAGTCACATGCATCTATTTCCTCCATGAAGCTGAGAACACCTAGGGCTCCCTTTTAAAGAACACCTGGTAAAGAATCCACTTGCACTGCAGGAGAACCCGGTTCGATTCCTGGGTTGGGAAGATCCTCTGGAGAAGGGATAGGCTACCCACTCCAGTATTCTTGGGGTTCCCTTATGGCTCAGCTGGTAAGGAATCTGCCTGCAGTGCAGGAGACTTGGGGTCGATCATGGGTTGGGAAGATCCCCTGGAGAAGGGAAAGGCTTCACACTCTAGTATTCTGGCCTGGAGAATTCCTTGGACTGTATAGTCCATGGGGTTGCAAAGAGTCAGACCGAGCAACTTTCAGTTGCCTACTGTGGGCTTCCCTGGTGGCTCAGATGGTAAAGAATCTGCTGCACATGCAGGAGACCTGGGTTTGATCCCTGGGTCAGGAAGATCTCCTGGAGAAGAAAATGGTAACCTTCTCCAGTATTCTTGCCTGGAGAGTCCCATAGACAGAGGAGCTCCTGACTGCAAAGGTGGTCTAATTCATTTCTTATCATGGACACCTACACTGCCTCATCTTAGTACATTACTTTTACACATTAATTCAACAACAACAGCAAAACTGACCACCGATTATAATTGGGCCTTGAATAAAGAGGAGGGATGCTGGTTAGTGGGTCCATCCTCACAGAGTTGAAATCTGCCTATATATTTTCAAATGTATAGTCAGTCCTTCTCTGGGTGGTTCTGCATCTGAGGAATCAGCCAAATACAGATTGTGAAGTACTGTAGTAGTGCATTTAGTGGGGGAAAAAGAAAAAATCTGAATGTCAGGACACCTGAGAAGTTTAGTCTTGTGTTGTTTAAGGGTCAAATTTATATATCAGGCACTATGATAGGCAGTGATTCCATAATGTTGACCAATGCCAGACATGTGAGTACCAGTCCTCATGACCAGTACAGATTGAGGAAGGACTCCTGTAAGCAGTGGCAGACAAATATATCACCTACACCAGCAACACCATCAATCACAATCATGAAAATCCATTTTTAGCTGTCTGGGACTTCCCTGATGACTCAGTGGTAAAGACTCCACCTGCAATGCAGGAGATGCAGGTTCAAAACTGGGGTGGGGAAGATGCCTGGAGGAGGAAATGGCAACCACTCCAGGATTCTTGCTTGGGAAGTCCCATGGACAGAAGGAGCCTGGCAGGCTATAGTCTGTGGGGTCATAAACAGTCTAACATGACTTAGGGACTAAACAACAACATAGCCATGCAGGAAGGATATCACTCATAAGCTTGATATTCTATTGTTTGGGTAAAAGTTTGTGTTGGGGGCCAGAGTGAGGTACTCCGCCCATGGCAAAGGTCATGAGGAAGGAGGCTTGACATACGCAAAGGCGGGATCGAGCCTCAGGAGTCCCCCTGGAAATCCTCGAGCATCTACCCCCATAACCAGAGCCTGCCTCCTTTACTACTTTGTGCTCTTTCCTACATCTCTGACTTTACAGGGGGCTGTCCCCCACCACCTCTTTCGGAGAAGGAGTTAACCTAGAGCTCCAGTCAATAAAAACTCTTGGGTGTGACAAGAGTGTTTTAACCTACAAACTCCTCTGAAGGTTCTCTAGCCTGCCTGACAGGCTCCTCCGGCCACATGTGATTGCTCACAGCCTCCCAACCGTGAGAGGCACAAGATGCTTTAAACCCTCTAAAAACAGGTTCTTTAGAGAAGTTAGAAAACTATAAGTATAAGTATAGTGGGCTAATTAGAAATTGTGTTGGTGAAGGGTTTTTCATTTGTTGAGCCAATGTTTGTTGCTAAGTCTCCATATCCCCTGCCCTTACACACATTAATGAATATATAGAATTAACCTTTGATATTAATCACGTTAGACCTTAGGCTAAGTAAATTCTTTCCTTAACTAAAACCCACTACACCCTCACCCTGTAGGAATGTAACTTTATTTGGGTGGTGTCTGTTTTGAGA
>NW_011494712.1:289661-294384 GCF_000754665.1 Bison bison bison
ATTTGTATGAAGCACCTGACTTTGATAAAAGTCAGGACTGCTGACCCCGCGTGACTTTTGCATAACATCCCAGTGTATAAAAGTAGACCATGGAAAATAAAGAATTGGGATCAGTTTCTCGAAATACTGGTCTCCCCATGTCGCTCGCTCTCTCACTCTGGCTGAGTCTCCATCTGGAGTGCGGAGCCCACCATGCTTACTAATTATGCCTGGGCTTCTAAGATCCGACCGGGGAGGCCTCAGTGTCTCCTCTCCTTTGGGAGAACGGAAGGACGCCTGCGGCCTACGTAAGTGGTGCAAGCTTCTTGTCTTGAAGTTTTATTGGTCTCCCGCGTAAACCAAGCTACTCAGCCTCTTTTCTCCACTGAATTTTCCTACTGAGCTATCCTTATTCTATTACTCTTTATATCTTTAATTAATATCTAATTGAAGCTATTGTATCCTGATCCTCGCCTACGCCGTCTCTCCTTCGAATACCCTGGATCAGCCGGGGCTGGTCCCCGGCAAGTTTGCTTTCATTAAGCAAGCTCTTAAGGGCTTCCTAGATGGCTCAGTGGTAAAGTATCTGCCTGCCAAGCAGGAGATGCTGGAGACATGGGTTCAATCCCTGGTTCAGGAAGATGCCCTGGAGGAGGGCATGGCAACCCACTCCAGTTTTCTTGCCTGGAGAATCCCATGGACAGAAGAGCCTGGCAGACTACACTCCATGGAGTCTCAAAGAGTCAGACACCACCGAGTGACTGAGCACACACACACGCATTGTGACCAATGACAGTGACCCCAGACTGGAGCATCGTAGTCAATCAAATATCCTGAACCGTAAAGGTCTTTCTTAGGGCACAGGTGAAGAGAATAAGTACACTCAGGGTGAATTTTCTCCTATATTCATGCATGCTAACTTATAAAAAAGAAGCAGCCAAGGACAAAGTATTTACATTTCAAAAGTGGTCAATGAAAATTGAAATAAATGCCAACCAAAGCTTTAAAGCAATTATAACTAAAGAGTATACTTTGGAAACTTCACAGGGAAGGGAGAAATCTGCCTGTTACTGTGAGCTCTTCTTTACCAGAATCTGCCTGGAGCATGAGAGACATGTTTTCAAAGATATTTTCTGCCTCTCATCTCCTAGATGATATTCATGACCCAGAGTAGCCTTAGAACCCCATGTTTACTCTGAGTCTCATGAAATCCCTCGATGACTTTTCCAGGAGGGTTTTTATGAGTCTAACTTTGTTAAGTTCCTCAATTTCAGAAACAAAGTACTTTCAAAGTTGCTCAGACTAAGATGTCAATGCTTTTCAACTTTCTCCCTTTCGCTCTCTCCTTCCCCAGAGCTCTATTTCAAATATTTCTTCCCCTTAGGACACTGTTTCAGGTATTTGGAGATTTATTACTTTTAAAGAATTTATTGATGTAGTTACATATTATTTATTGAGCACCTACTATACACCAGACACTCTTCAAGATACTGAGACTACATATTTGAGCAAAACAGATTATATTCCTGCTCAAACGGAGCTTATTACATTATGACAATGAAAAGTTTATCTTGACATCAAATGTGAATTTTTATGAGGACTAAATAACTACTTATTATTTAGAGTAAGTTTTAATAAGTTGACTTTCACATTCATAAACTAAATAGATGCAAGCAAAGAAGTAAACAAGAAACAGTGTGCAATGGGACAAGCTAGTTTGTCTGTGATATTCTTATATTATCAAGAACTTCAGAAATCTTTGTCTTTTATAGTACTGATGCATAAGTACAGAGGTAACATACTAAAAGCAAAATGCTTGATGGTACCACAAACCTCATTTCTAAATGTTACCACTAATCATTTAGATCATGTGTTTACCTTTACACTTAGAGGTTATATTTATAGAAAGCTTATGTTGAGAAATCCTTATATTTCAACATGATTGTTGTAAAAACTGTTATCTTAAAAGACTGTTTATCTGCTTTTTCAATGTCTTTTATTATAACCTTAGAATAGATGGTAATTTTACAAACAATCCTTTGTTCATGTTTTTGCTAATTGCTCTAAGAGTATTGCTGTCAGGTAAGAGGATATGGACCCATTTATTGGGTGCAACCATTATAACTCTCTTTATATTATGTTACCCATTTAAAGAGCAGATACCTATTTTTAACAAAAAGCAGTCATTATGTCAGATTTATTGTTCATGTAGACACCAGTTAAATTTGGCAATTTTCTCACCTTTCTCTCTGCTACCCCAAACAATCCTTCAGTGTATCTGTACACAATTTTGTGCCAACATTCTACTAGGGAGTGGGGGAATGTCTTGAGGGCAAAAGCTTCCACTTATCTCAGTCGTCTCTACTGGATTGTGTGTGTGTGTTGTCTTTCTTTCTCTTATTTATCTCTGATTACTTGACACTTAATCCTTGGATAATATGCTGAAATGGAAAACTAGAATAGAAACTATTTTGGGACACAAAAAAAAGCATCTGTGAGTGACTAAGAGCCAGACAAACCAATGCAGTTCTTATAGGACAAAGAGGATTCACTGATGAGTGGAGAAAAGACCCAGAATCTAGGCAAAACATTTTGAATTTCAGGAAAGGAATAAGACCAATCCAACATTTACAAAGTACCTTTTCTGTATTTTTCACTGCCTTATGCAGTGAGAATTTTTAATTGAATTACACTCTTGCCCACCTAACTTCTATAAAGGTTATTTGACTTTTGTTTTTCAAAGTGCAGAAATTGAGATCAAGATCAAATATAATTATTCACCCAAGGTCACACAGCAAAGGGTTATATACTGAGCTGAAATTTGAAACAAGATATTTCTGACTCCAAAAGGAACCTATTTGATTTCCTTTTCGACTTCACTGAAAGGTGTAGTGACAATGTTTGATCTCTTAAAGTTTAAATTGAGGAAGACTCCACTAGAAAGTTCTCTTTAGGAAGCTTTACTTATCCTTGTTTAACTTACATCTGAAAACATTAAGCCACAAACACAGTATCTCATGCATGGTACTTTTGCTTTTGGTTTGGTGTTTTTGTTATTTTTAATAGCAACAGTTAAGATTTATTGACTAATGTTATTAGTATGATGGTTCCTGGAATACAACAGTATAATGGTTCCTGAAATATATAACGGTATATAGTCAGTGTACTTTTATAACAGTATAATTGTTCCTAGAAAAACAACTCTATATATACATATATAGTTGTTTATATATGTATGTATGTATATATATTGGAGAAGGAAATGGCAACCCACTCCAGTGTTCTTGCCTGGAGAATCCCAGGGATGGGGGAGCCTGGTGGGCTGCCATCTACGGGATCACACAGAGTTGGACACAACTGAAGTGACTTAGCAGCATGTATGTATATGTATATATACACACCTTTAATCCTAAAACATGCATTCCTACAAGACAGCAACCTAGGTATTATCTCTCTTTCATATATGAAAAAAATCAAAGCTCAGAGAGATGAAATGCTTTACCCAACTTCACACAGCTGATGACTGCAAACTGTGCTGGTGGAGGGTCAAACTGTAGTGTTTGTACTGGAGGTTAACAAGAAGTCATCAGAGCCCTCCTTGTTAAAAGCTTCAGGATTGTAGGGTAAGCCCCGACAGTTTTGTTTTTATTCCCCTTTTTTGTAAGGCAAATGTTTGACTTAAACTTTGATTGCTGAGGTATCCATTTCAAAGTGGTGTTCAGTTCTAGAGAGTCAGTGACAGGACTAGATAAAGGGCCAGGCTTCCTCCCCACACCGGGGGTCCTTGGTTTTAGAGATCTTGGTTGGTTTTGATAACTAACCATTTAGGCTCAGTTTCTTTTCTCTTACCAGGCTTTAAATACCACTCCTGCATTTTAAATTCACCAATAAAGAGTGAGCCTTTGAAAACCTAGGCCCCACCCTTGACCACAGTAAAAGCAGAACCCTAAGGAAAACCCCTGGTTCTCTCTCAGCTTGTGTGTGTGTGTATCTGTGATCTCACTGTGTGATCCCAAGTATGCCCTGTAATTTCTAGGTTTTATAAAAAATAAACTTTTTTTTTTCTTAATGTACTGACAATAATTGCTAAAGGGTGTCTTGAAATCATAATATGAATCACAAGAGCTGGTCCAATCACAGCCTTGGTTTGATAGTGCAAATATTTAATAAATAGAAGTACCAATACAGTTGGGAGACCAGAAGGGGGAGCTCTCACACTCTCCAATAATAGCAGAGCCCCGCATGAAGCAAATCTCTTCTTTCCTGGCAAGAATTCAGCCTGTGAAAAGTCATGCTCCCTTTGTTTACTCTAACCCCCTCCCAACTGATTTCCCTTGTGGCTTAGTTGGTAAAGAGTCTGCCTGCAATGTGGGAGACCTGGGTTCAAGCTCTGGGTCAAGAAGATGCCCTGGAGAAGGAAGTGGCAACCCACTCCATTATTCTTGCCTGGAGAATTCCATGAACAGAGAAGCCTGGTGGGCTAAAGTCCATGGGGTTACAAAGAGTTGAAGATGACTGAGTGACTCACTTTTACATCCCAACTGCATTTTTAGTTTAGTCGCTCAGTTGCGTATGACCTTTTGCAGCCCCATGGACCACAGCATACCAGGCTTCCCTGTCCATCACCAACTCCCAGAGCTTGCTCAAACTCATGTTCATGGAGTTGGTGATGCCATCCAACCATCTCATCCTCTGTCCCCTTCTTCTCCAACCTTCCATCTTTCCCAGCATCAGAGTCTTTTCA
>NW_011494712.1:294484-295033 GCF_000754665.1 Bison bison bison
CCCACTACACCCTCACCCTGTAGGAATGTAACTTTATTTGGGTGGTGTCTGTTTTGAGAATAATCAGCCCTGGAGAAATAAGTGTCCTGATTGACTGACCGCTGTCACAAGGAGAGGGTCATAAATTGTCAGCAGGCCCCCCTGGCCAGAAGATGATGTAACACCCCTAAGACCTCTGTATACATTTGTATGAAGCACCTGACTTTGATAAAAGTCAGGACTGCTGACCCCGCGTGACTTTTGCATAACATCCCAGTGTATAAAAGTAGACCATGGAAAATAAAGAATTGGGATCAGTTTCTCGAAATACTGGTCTCCCCATGTCGCTCGCTCTCTCACTCTGGCTGAGTCTCCATCTGGAGTGCGGAGCCCACCATGCTTACTAATTATGCCTGGGCTTCTAAGATCCGACCGGGGAGGCCTCAGTGTCTCCTCTCCTTTGGGAGAACGGAAGGACGCCTGCGGCCTACGTAAGTGGTGCAAGCTTCTTGTCTTGAAGTTTTATTGGTCTCCCGCGTAAACCAAGCTACTCAGCCTCTTTTCTCCACT
>NW_011494712.1:295133-352708 GCF_000754665.1 Bison bison bison
TGCTTTTGAACTGTGGTGTTAGAGAAGACTCTTAAGAGTCTTCTCTAACACCACAGTTCAAAAGCATCAATTCTTCAGTGCTCAGCTTTCTTTATAGTCCAACTCTCACATCCATACATGACTACTTTGACTAGACAGACCTTTGTTGACAAAGTAATGTCTCTGCTTTTTAATATGCTGTCTAGGTTGGTCATAACTTTTCTTCCAAGGAGCAAGCGTCTTTTAATTTCATGACTGCAGTCACCATCTGCAGTGATTATGGAGCCCAAGAAAACAAAGTCTGTCACTCCATTGTTTACATATCTGTTTGCCATGAAATGATGAGAGGGGATGCCATGATCTTCGTTTTTTGCATTTCCCCCTCTATAAAAGTGTTCTCCTTCCCGTGCTGTGCAAGGACTTGAATATGGCTCCTTCTTGTTGGAGACACCAAATTGAAATTCTCTCCTGATCCTAGATAAACCTGTCTTTGCTGGTGGAGTATCCAGCATTCTATTTCTCTTAGGCCAACAATAGACTTAGACTGGTGGAAAACAAGGATGAATCTGATTTTATGAAACAAAGACACTTGATACACTGCACAAGCTAACAAGGCTCCTTCCTCATTTAGCATCTGTAAATAGATATGGCAAAAAATATTTAAGGACATGTGGTATTTCCTATGCAGAAAAAAGCTACACAATATAACACGAGACTATTTTAGGAATTTTCTTTTCATTACACTAACTCAGTTATTTAAAATAAGATGTTTATTGCTGTCTTTTAGTTTAAACATTAGAAAATGTCCAGGACACAGTTTTCTCATTCAAGGGAAATTCAATTTAGACATTTAGTCTGTGTTTCCAGGGGATTAATTTTGACCTACAAAAAGAAGACAAAATCAATTCCATTTTCTCTTTAGAATTATATAAATATACAATATAAGAATTGGACAAAAATGTTTAAGATTATCTGGTTCAGTGTTCTTCACTTGTTTTCCTTGGACCCCTAAACATGTATAAAAGGGTTCTACGTTTGGCTTAGAGAATTCTGGCCCCATTTCAATGAGAGAAACTTCTCTTTTATCTGTTCTATTTGAAAAGATTCTGTTTGTAAAACAGGTACTGCTACCGGAAAAATACATGCTGCCTAGAAAACTATTCACATAAGTTCATACACCAGATTAGACAACAGTTATTGAAGATAGGTTAAATGGCAAGAGGCAAACAGCTAGCTAGTATCAGAATTAAAAATGGGACGTCATTCTCCTATTCTTTAATTCAGTGCTCTGCCTCTGAGAGTGATACTTCATTGCACTTTTTTTGGGTTGTCTGTTTTACTAGATAGCATCATATTCTCTAATCACTGAATTAAACTTCTTGATTAAGTCCATGAAAACAAAAACACTGAATGAATTGTTCATTAGCACAATTTCTTTTATAAGCGTTCCTATAATTCTCAAAGTTGGCATGCATTAGAATCACCAGGAAAAGAAATCATTAAATCTGTAGTCCTGGGCTTCCATATCTTGATATTCTGATGGAGTAATGTCAGAAAGAGCTTCGGAATCTGTGTGTGTGTGTGTTTTGTATGCACTTTAGTGTATGGGATCCTCAGTTATATTTTGAGGCTATTAATTTAAGAAATACATTTTTAATGGTTGCTGTTTCCCAAATCTGGTTGATTATAGACTCCTCTAGAGAGGTTTTTAAAATTATGGATTACTTAGCTAAAACGATTCACTTAGACTCTTTAAATCTGAGATTTGCATTTTTAAAATTTTAAAGAAGCAAACAAGCAAGCAAACTAAAACAAACAAGCAAAAACTAATCTTTGAGGAGTTCTGATTGGGGAATTGATGTTAGTTGACAATATCGTGTACCTATGGACTTTGCTGGTAACTTTCTACCAAGTAAAGCATCATGCTATGTTTTTAAAAAATTAGACATTGCAAGGTATCACTTTAAATTACATTTTAGGGCAAAGCCAATTTTTGTCTTTAAAAATAAAGTTAACATTTGTTTGGAGCAGTAACTAAGTTTACTTTCAGAATTACTCTGTAGTTTTTTATCATGCTATTTTTGTAACATTCTTGTAATTCTTTGCAGATAATAACAAATAAGTATGAGTAACTTTACAGTGGCAAGATACGTATAAACTAGGCAGCAAGTGTAAGTAAAACAGCCTTTTTTCCCCCCAAAGTTAGAGGAGAGGTTAACAAAACACTTTGTAAAATTACAAAAGAAAAAAAAAGCTTTTCAGGGCAGCAGCACCTGACTAAATATGCCACTTTTCCAGTTGAAAGTTTCATTCGTTAATATCAACCAGAATGGCTCATAGTTTGTTCTTCAAAATATGGTCAGTGCTCCATATGCACTAGAATCACCTTAGCACATTTCAGACATTAAAACTGTTGCTTGGCAACTCGGTATGCTGAGGGACAGTGTAGGGATATGACAGAAGTAGGATGGCACAGGGCTGGTGAGAGAGCAACAGGTGATTCAGGATATAGGTGGTCAAAGTAGCATAAGATAGGATTAGGCATCTAGACTGGAGGTCAACCTATTTGGTTTGAAGCGCCAGCGTTGTTGTAGCCACGTGTTCCGGGAAACAGACTCACTCAGAAGAACGATGCAGATAGTGGAATGCAGTTTATTACACTGGCAGGCCCAAGGCAGAGTCTCCTCTTAGCCAAGGACCCCAACCAGCGTTTGTGAAAATCTTTTATACCCCATGTGTCCATGTCCTAACCCACCACTCCAAATTCCTTGAGACTTACATAAACCAAGGAAAATACAATCCCAATAACCCCATCATCCACGTGCTATGTGCTCATGTGCTCAAACAGTCAAACAATTAGCCAGTAATCAATAAACCCGAGATTACACTCCAAAAGATACAGAAAAATTTATGGCCGGTCTGGAGGAAGGGGTGACTAGTGTATGTTTTCTCTTAGGCGATGAGTAACCTAGATAGGATCTTCAAGGTTCCCCTGTCTGGAGGGGGTCTTATCCTTTTGTTGTTGTTTTCATAGGCACTAAATGCAGAGTTCAGAGTCCATTGGAAAGGTGGCCAAGCATGATCAGCATGAACAGGCCTAAGAGGGAGTCCAGGCCCTATGAATTCCTTCTTCAGCATAGCCACTTGTTACTTTATTCACAGAACCTGGAGTGAGGTGTGCGTTGAAGAGTTTTGAATCTAGTCATTCCCTACCATGAGCCTGTGTGCTAAGTCGCTTCAGTTGTGTCTGACTCTCCATGAAATTCTCCAGAGAAGAATACTGGAGGGGTTGCCATGCCGTCCTCCAGGAGATCTTCCTGACCCAGGGATCGAACCCACATCTCCTATGGCTCCTGCATTGCAGGTGGATTCTTTGCCACTCAACCACCGAGGAAGCCCATTCCCCACCATACTCTGGGTAAAAGCTAAGCATCCAGAAGTCACCAGGTACTGTTGTACCCTCTGCCCTCAAAGGCAAGCACAACTCTGATGCCCCTTTCTACGCTTTTGTTCAGTCTCTTCTCTGAAATCTTTCTCTGACTATCTGCCTGGAAATCCCTGTGTATCTTAAGATCCAGTTCAAATGCCACATATCTTTTGTTGTTCTTTTCCTTGAAACCTCTCTACTTTGCATTTCTTTAAATGCATAATTCAATCCTACACATTTCTATTGTATAATTATACTGTTGAGGAGGGGAAGTTTCCCCTCTACCTCTCTGAAGTTCTTTTGTCTGGACTAATAATACTGACAGAAGACAGATTAATAAGAGAAAAAGAAACAAATGTTTATTCATACATACAGAGTTCCTGTAGAAATGGAACCTAAGAAGTGGTCAAACCAGGCAGCTTTTGTGCTTTTTAGGTAAAGAAATAATAAATTTGTGAAGTATTGACAGGACAAAAATTTTAGGCTTTAGGTGCTTAATTAGAACAGTATTTAAGGAAAGTTTAGGCTTGGATAGTAAATTGGTAAAGATTAACAAGATTAGCTCTGGGTGTTCTTTGGAAGGAACGATGCTAAAGCTGAAACTCCAGTACTTTGGCCACCTAATGTGAAGAGTTGACTCATTGGAAAAGAGTCTGATGCTGGGACGGATTGGGGGCAGGAGGAAAAGGGGATGACAGAGGATGAGGTGGCTGGATGGCATCACCGACTCAATGGACGTGAGTTTGAGTGAACTCCGGGAGTTGGTGATGGACAGGGAGGCCTGGCGTGCTTTGATTCATGGGGTCGCAAAGAGTCGGACACGACTGAGCAACTGAACTGAACGAGATTAGCAAGGTTTGTTTATACAGGCTTCTCAGCCCTGAATTCCATGTCTGGTGATAAAAGTGTCTTACTTTCTAGCACAGGGAGAGCACGTTTCACATGGGAGATTTTTTTTAGCTTTCAGGAAGAGAGAGATGAGGGTCAAATGATGAGGTCAAACTCGTTTCTTAATTTCCTTTAATTTGAAATAATATGCCATAAAGGTGTATTTTGGGATGGCCTGCCCATGACCACAGCAGTATTAACCCTTGATTTTGTCATATTGAAAAGGAAAAGTTAAAATTCTACCTAACCTCTTGCTCCTTCTGCCTCTGTAACTCAGCTTGCTCCTTGCAAAGTCTGGATCACGTAGGTCACATAGTCTCAGAAAGTGGAGACTCACAATACTAAGAACTGGAGCTTATCTCACTCATCCTTGTCCTGTTCTTTGTAATCGCCCAGCCCCTGCAAACCTGCTTAATCATGCCTGTCCATGTATAAAAACTCTGTAACCCCTTTGTTCGGGGCTCAGAGCTTAGAGTGTTAACTCCTCTGGGCCCACTGAGTTCTCCAGCTCTCTGAGTGTGGTGCTTGGTTTCTTGATTACTGGTTTCTGCAGCAGTATTAACTAAGGAAATTGGTATGAAATTCGTCATTTATAAAATGAGACATTTTAACAGTACCCATGTCATACAAGTCTTGGGAGAATTAATTGAAATAACCTATATAAAGTGTTAAAGCGGTGTCTGTCATGTGTTCTGCAGACACTAGCCATTAACTGCTACTATATGGCACTTACTATCTTGAACTAAAGTCATTGGTCTGTATCTGTTTTACTAACTAAACAGTGACTTTTTAAAGAAGGAAATGTGCTTAAGTATAAATGGAGAATGTACCAAGAACAGGGAGTTGTGTATAGTTGTTAGTAAAAGCCAAGTAGATATGATGAAAATATAAAAGTAAAAATTCTAGGGCAATGCTTTCTAGCCTGGAATTAGTGATATGAGAAATCAGGATGATAAGGACCAAGTGTTTTGTGAGGGTGTCTTTCTAGGACTTATACCATCTAGACTGCTTTTTTGTCAAGAGTAGAAGAGTTTGCAAATCTCATATTTTGTACATAATGTATTGGTTTGCTAGGATTGCTGTAACAAAGCACCACAGCTACTGAATCCAAGCTCGGTCTGCTCACCACCTGAGAGGCCAATAATTTGGAGAAAAGATGTTGAGGTAAAGAATAGCGGCCTTTATTTGGAAAGCCAGCATCTGAGAAGATGGTGGGGTACGCCCTAGTGTACCAGCTTATTAGGGTCTGGATGCCAGTTTCTTTTATAGAACAGAGTGGGCAAGGAGGTGAGGAAGTAAAGTAAAAAGGCCATTAGTCTTGCCAAATAACTCTAGGCTTGGCCAGCATGGGGAGGGGGTGTGTAAATTTCTTCTTTTCTGCAGCCATTCACTGGTGAGCAGGGTTCAAAAGTCTTCCTGTGAGCTGAACAAAGGCACTTTAGAACAAAGGTACTTTATTTTAACTTTCAGGAGACTGGCAGTTTTCCCTAGGCAGGCCGTTTTGTATGCTTATAGCTACAGACAGCATCCTTTCAGTGATTATAGTAACAAAAGCAACAAAAAGCAAAGGTTAAATAAAGGAGACAGATCTAACAATGGAATCAGGTTTTGCTCTTCCCTGTGACACCACCACCTAAGTGTATCAAACAGAAATTTCTGGTCTCACGGTTCTGGAGGCTAGAAGTCAAAAATCAAGGTGTCAGCAGAGTAGGTTACCTCTGAGGGCTGTGAGGAACAGTCTGTTTCATTGCGCTTCTCTAGCTGTTGGCAACCTTTGGTATTTCCGGGCTTGTAGAAGCAAAACTGGAGTATTTCTTCATCTTCACATGATGTTCTCCTTATAGTATATGTGTGTCAGGGTCCAAATTTCCCCTTTACCTAAAGGCACCAGTCATATTGGATTAGGGTCCACTTGAGTGGCCTCATTTTAACTAATCATATCTGCAATAAAACTTTCACACTTCAACCTACAACACAGGATGGATATTTTTACATAGGATGTCCTATGTAAATTATTCTCTGTTCAGATAATGCTACGTTGGAAAAACAAATCAATTCCCAAGGCCATTCTACTCAAGGGTCATTGAGATTTCTCAGATCTAGAAGAACATACCCTATTTTCATGATGCATTTTCTTCTGTATCTTATTTTCATAAAAGCTTGAGTCTGCTCTCTGCTTTTACAAGAAGACTTAATGGACACATTAGAGTCCCAAGGAATTCTGCACAAGTATAATGAGAATACATATTGAGGTATAATGAGAATATTTGTTTCACAGAGTGGCACTAGTTTAATGTAAATTCTGCTGAATGACTAGGCCAAGGGAATTATTAAGTTGCTATTGCAGAATTTGTTTGGATAAAATTTAACTCACAGTATTTACCCTGGCAGCAGAAACATTTTTCTTAAAGTTGAATTAAGAGAAAAGACATTGAAATTATGTATTGTAGTAAACCTTGCTTTTGACATTTGATGTCTCTGAGAAATGGAATATTTCCTGCCAAATCAGTAAACAAGGATGTCACAGTCATCAGCAATTCCAAGCCTCCAGGGAACTCAAGAAGGAGAATACCTGTACAATCTGGCAGCCACTGAGCTATAGCCGTTCCTTATGTGGAGCCCTGAGGAAGTCAGAATGTGAAAAATTGCCCCAGATAGCTAAGATGCATATGAAAGGAATGATTTCGGCAAGCCCAGACACTTGAATCTTCCCATACATAGAAAAGCCCTAAATTCCTTTAACTTGAGATAACTAGTTTTCTTTATTTCCCAAAAATACTTCTGATGCTTGGACTACCTGCCCTTTGTTGCAGACTTCTATTATGTATAAAATGATGCCTCCCCCTGCCTTTTCAAAGCAGTTCTCTCAAGGCTACTTGAGATGCTGTCTCCCAGGCTTCATATCCTAAAAATTCCCACCGAATAAGACACAACTCT
The DNA here is from genome assembly GCF_000754665.1 of Bison bison bison. Classification (NCBI taxonomy): domain Eukaryota; kingdom Metazoa; phylum Chordata; class Mammalia; order Artiodactyla; family Bovidae; genus Bison; species Bison bison. The sequence goes on from NW_011494712.1 coordinate 302,365, forward strand.
AAATTTTTAGATTGTGGCTATTTTTTTAGTTGACATCTCTTAGGGACACAATGCAGAGCTGAGGAACATTAGATCGAGTTGCAGAGCTCTGCATAATTCACTGGTATCCAGTGAATACCAGTTTCAGTAGTCATTTACTCTGCAGCTTTGGTATGACATATCTGTATGCAATCCTTTTTTCTTTTTTTCTCTATTTTTTTTTTTCTGTTAAGCACCAACCTTAATGAGTTTCTGAAAACAGTTCTACCATAGAAGACTAGGGTGATTTGGTTGAAGATTTGGGCAATTGTGATGTGTTTGTTTTGTGTTCTTTTATAATATTCACAGGTGTAATCACAAAGATTACAAAGACTTTATTTTTTGGGGGGCCCAAGAATTCCGGGAGTTGGTGATGGACAGGGAGGCCTGGCGTGCTGCCATCCATGGGGTCGCAAAGAGTCGGACATGACTAAGCGACTGAACTGAACTGAAATCACTGCAGATGGTGACTGCAGTCATAAAATTAAAAGACGCTTGCTCCTTGAAAGAAAAGTTATGACCAACCTAGACAGCATATTAAAAAGCAGAGACATTACTTTACCAACAAAGGTCCATGTAGTCAAAGCTATGGTTTTTGCAGTAGTCCTATATGGGTGTGAGAGTTGGACTATAAAGAAAGCTGAGCACCAAAGAATTGATGCTTTTGAACTGTGGTGTTGGAGAAGACTCTTGAAAGTCCCTTGGACTGCAAGGAGATCCAAGCAGTCCATCCTAAAGGAAATCAGTCCTGAATATTCATTAGAAGGACTGATGCTGAAGCTGAAACTCCAGTACTTTGGCCACCTGATGCAAAGAACTGACTCATTTGAAAAGACCCTGATGCTAGGAAAGATTGAATGCAGGAGGAGAAGGGGATAACAGAGGCTGAGATGGTTGGATGGCATCACCTACTCAATGGACACGAGTCTGAGTAAACTCCAGGAGTTGGTGGTGGACAGGGAAGCCTGGTGTGCTGCAGTCCATGGGATTGTAGAGTTGGACTCGACTGAGCAACTGAACTGAACTGAATCACAAATATGAGGATTGCAGTCATTCTATAAAATTGAATGTGAGTGTTAAAGTCATCTCCATTTTACAAATAAAGCAATGGATGCAGAAAGAATTTTTGTAAGTTCCTCAGACACCTATGTTTAACAAGTGACAAAGCCAGAACGTGTACTTCTGAATCCATTTACATGACCACTAAACTATTATAATTTTTACTGTATGAGATAATTAATCTTTTTTTAAATTTATTTACTTTTTGGTTGTGCTGGGTCTTTGTTGCTGTGGGTAGGTATTCTTTAGTTGTGGTGGGCAGGGGCTAATCTCTGGTTGCAGTGTTCAGGCTTCTCATTGTGATGCACAGACCCCAGGTTCCCAGGCTTCAGTAGTTGCAGCACATGGGCTCAGTACTTATGGTGTGTGGGTTCCAGGGTGTGGGCTTCAGCAGTTGCCCCAGAGGGGCTCAGTGGTTGTGGCTCGTGGGCCATAGAATGTGTGAGCTTCAATAGTTGTGGTGCACGGCTTTAGTTGCTCTACAGCTTGTGGAATCTTGCCAGTAGAGATCACACCCATGTTCCCTGCATTGTCAGGTGGACTTCCATCCATTGCACCACCAGTTGTTCAGTTGCTCAGTTATCTCTGACTCTTTGTGACCCCATGGACTACACCATGGGAGGCTTCCCTGTCGTTCGCTATCTCCTGGAGTTTGCTCAAACTCATGTCCTTTGAGTCGGTGATGCCATCCAACCATTTTATTCAATACCACCTTCTCCTCTTGCATTCAATCTTTCCCAGCATCAGGGTATTTTCCAATGAGTTGGCTCTTCATATCAGATGGCCAAAGTATTAGAGCTTCAGCATCAGTCCTTCCAGTGAATATTCAGGATTAATTTCCTTTAGGATTGACTGATTTGATTTCCTTGCTGTCCTAGGGGCTCTCAAGAGTCTTCTCTAACACCACAGTTCAAAAGTATCAATTCTTCAGTGCTCAGCCTTCCTTGTGATCCAACTCTCACATCTGTACATGACTACTAGATAAACCTTAGCTTTGACAATACAGATCTTTGTTGGCAAACTGATGTCTCTGCTTTTCAATACATTCTCTAGGTTTGTCATAGCTTTTCTTCTAAGGAGCAAGTGTCTTTTAATTTCACAGCTGCAGTCACTGTCTGCAGTGGTTTTGGAGCCCAAGAAAATAAAGTCTGTCACTGTTTCCATTGTTTGCCCATCTATTTACCATTAAGGTGATGGGACCATATGCAATGATCTTAGCTTTTTGAATGTTGAGTTTTAAGCCAGCTTTTTCACAGTCCTTTTTCACCTTCATCAAGAGGCTCTTTAGTTCTTCTTCACTTTCTGCCATAAGGGCGGTATCATCTGCATATCTGAGGTTATTTCTCCCAGCAATCTTGATTCCATTTTAAGCTTCATCCACCCTAGCATTTTGCATGAGGTACTCTGCAGATAAATTAAATAAGCAGGGTGACAGTATACACCCTTGATGTACTCCTTTCCCAGTTTGGAACCAGCCCATTGTTCTAATTTGGAACCAGCCCGTGGTTCTAACTGTTGCTTCTTGACTTGCATAGAGGTTTTGTAGGAGGCAGGTAAGGTGGTCTGGTATTCCCACCTGTTTCAGAATTTTTCACTGTTCATTGTGATCCACACAGTCAAATGTTTTAACGTAGTTAATGAAGCAGAAGTATATGTTTTTCTGGAATTCTCTTGCTTTTTCTATGATCCAGCAGATGTTGGCAATTTGATCTCTGGATCCTCTGCCTTTTCTAAATCTAGCTTGTACATCTGGAAGTTCTCAGTCACATACTGTTGAAGCCTCTCTTGAAGGATTTTGTGCATTATGTTACTATCATGTGAAATGAGTGTTAACTGTGTGGGAGAAGGAAATAGCAACTCACGCCAGTACTCTTGACTGAAAAATCCCATGGACAAAGGAGCCTGGTAGGCTACAGTCCATGGGGTCACGAAGAGTCGTGCATGACTGAGCGACTTCACTTCACTTTTGAATGTTCTTTGGCATTGCCTTTCTTTGGGATTATAATGAAAACTGACCTTTTCAAGTCCTGTGGCTGCTGCTGAGTTTTCCAAATTTGCAGGCATATTGAGTGCAGTGCTTTAAAAGCATCATCTTTTAGGATTTGAAATAGCTCAACTGGAATTCCATCACATACCATAAGGGAAATTCTAATTCCATATAATCTTAAATTGATAAATCAAATAATGTATAAAAGCTAACTTAAAAGGAAAAGTAAGCTCATCCTGAAATTTTAACCAGAAACAATTAGAGGAGTTCAACAATTATTCAGAAATGTTCTTTGAGCTTTTACCTTGTGCCAGGCCCTATGCTACTTCTGGGTTTTTTGGTATGAATAAGGCAAACAGCAGGTGAGCTCTTAGGTACCTGAATTTGAGGTCAAAGGGAAGGAACAGTAAAAAGGAAGCAAAAAAAATTTGCTTCAATATTAAAAAAGGAAGTAAAAGAGATGATATGACCCAAAGTTTCCTGGCAGAGAGATTGCTTTAAATAGGGTGTTGAAAGTTCCCTTCGAGAAAGTGATATTTGGGATGAAACTTTAATTATATAATTTTGGTTATAGGAGACACCTAAGGGAAGAGTGCTTCAATCAGTGAGTAAAGCAAATAAAGAGGTAATTTGCTTGGTGTTTGCAACACATATTAGAGAACTCTGCATTGCTCCCAATTATCAGGATCAATTTCTGGAAACTTAAGATTGAGGACAGATTATTGCTGCTTGTTCCTTGAATGCCACGACATAAGTCTTAACAGTAAAATGGGAGGTCACCAGCTTGTGGTTCCATTTTAATTAAATTTGGGGCTCGTAGGACTCTAACTCAAGAGATCAAGCTCTCCTTGAAAACCAATTAAGGTGATTTCTAAGTAATCAATAGAGGGTCATCTTTCTTATGTACAAGTGTCTAGATATTTTGCCTACTTATAGAGCAATGTGTCATCATATAGTTACGCAGTCTCTTTATGCATATATAATTATATTACATATTTAATTTTACATTGAATAAACTGACACCTGCACTTTTAATCTTCTAGACTCTGTTCTACTTATTCTTTTTCTTATAACATTTATCACTGTCTAACATTCAATATAATTCACATATTTAACCATTTTTACTTATGGGGTTCCATGCTCTACAGAGTATGAACTCCACAAGTACAGAAATTATCTTGCTTTGTTCAGCAATGTAGGGTCCAGAAAAAATGCTTGATACATGGCAGGTAGTTTATAGATGTTGAATAAATTAACAAATTAATAAATGAATTAAAATGATGTTTAGAAACTGGATGCAGATTCAAAACTGTGTTTGTGTACGTACACACACACACATATATATATATACACATACACACATGGAAGGAAAATGAAAGGGATGAGTATTCTAGAGAGATTCCTATACTTGAATTAGGTCATCTCTTAAGCTGTCTTATGGTTTAACAATCTATAATTACATGTCACAACAGTTTAGTTTAATACCTACCTTTAAACACACTAAATATATAATACATCCAAATATATATATATATCAGTATATATATGTATATATAAAATACTCTAGGTTAATATTTTGTTAAATATTTTTTAGTTTTACTTTAAAATATTTTTATTCTTTTCATGAAACTCTAAAATGTATCCAGGCAAAATGAATGAGCTTTACATTTTTGGTAGCAGTTTGTTCTTTGAGATTTTATAAATTCTCTGGGAATTTAGACTTAAAGAAAAATAGTTTAATTGAGTTGATTGTATTTGCTTTGTGAATGTGCAAATACACATTGCACATTCACATATTGCACCGAAAACATCATTTTATGAAAGGCAAAGTCAGCCTATACTACGTTTAAACTTGGAAACATTAGTTTATAAAGGTTATGCTCAGTCTATGTAACTGTCCATATAAAAAAAAACAGTCCTTGTCCTCCTATAACAATATACATAATTTTATTTCTTTATGATTAAAACTGTCCCTGCTTATATCTGAAATTTATACTTTCATACAAACTTAGCAGATCTTTTAAGAGAGAAATCATCTACAGTCAATATGCTAAAGTATTAACAACTTAGTGCAGCGTTGAAATAGGAATCAAAATCTAAACTCTAACCGAAGTCTTTAGCATGTTATTTTTCCCTTTCTTAATTTTTTCCATTTACAAAGATAAAAAATGTATCTCAAAGAATGTTTGTACTGTGCTTTACCCTCAGAATAAGTGTTACCTCCAGAAACACACATTATCATATATGTACTGTGACTCATGCTCTTTTGAAAGCAAAACAATACTCATAATTGAGGACATATTTTACAAAAGTTTCTAAAAATAAGAATTTGGTTAAGATTTATTTATTATGATTATAGCCACTCTTATTTACACATAGAAACTTTTACAGAATGAAATATTTGACTACGAACATTTTGGACTAAAAATGTCTTTTTTCTGCAAACCTGTAAATCTTTTGGAAACATCTGTATCCTGTTTCTGACTCACTAATGCTCATAAAGTAAATCAATCTGATACATATCATGTTGGTTTGATGGCTGGGGAGAGTCTTAAGTGATACTTGGCGACATGTTTTTATTCTGTTTATATGTTTAGACTCCTTAGAGACAAAGAAATAAACATATTCTGCCAGAAATGACCATTAGAAATCATAATAATTTTAAGGCAAACCAAATTTTATGCTACTTTTTTTGTTCCAATATCAATAAAACTAAAAGATGATTAGTAAAATCACAATGATAAAAATAGTTAAAAGCAGAGATTCTGGAGCCAAATTCTTTGAATTTTAATACAGAAACAGTTAGTAGCTGCATAATTTTAGGGAACTTATTATTCCGCTCAGTTTTCCCGTCTCTAAAATGGGTTAACAATAGTACCTGTTACTTGGTGTTTTGTTGAAGAGTGAATAAGTTAAATTAGGCTTTATTTAGAAACATATCCAGGTTTTTATTAGCATATAAGACTTAGAGGAAGGTGGTTAATTAATTTCTGTAACTCCAGGCAAGCCCCTGACTTCTCTGCCTCTGAGGTTCTTCAACTACAAAAGAGAGAAGAGTGGGCTGGAATCCTTTCTCAGAGAAATGAGAAGGCTCTGTCTTAAGCAAAGAAGGTTTCAGGACTCCAGTTCCTGTGCTTTCAAAGAGTTCTGGGTCAATATTGGAGCTGGATGGAAAAAAAAAAAAAAATATATATATATATATACACACATATATAGTTGTTGTTGTTCAGTTGCTCAGTCATATCTGACTCTTTGTGACCTCATGGACTGCAGCGCACCAGGGCCCTCTGTCTTCTACCACCCCCCAGAGTTTGCTCAAATTCATGTCCATTGAGTTGGTGATGCTGTCTAACCATCTCATCCTCTACCACCCTCTTAGCCTTTTACCTTCAATCTTTTCCATCATTCGTGTCTTTTCCAATGGGCTGACTTTCCGCATCAGGTAACCAAAGCAACATAATACATAAAATATTTAATAAAAATATGGACACTACTGTGGCATTTTAGAAACCTTGGAAAGAGAACATAGAAGAAAAACTGTGTCCCAGTATCAAAGACAGGTATTCATATCTGAAAGAAACTCACTGAGGCTGTGAAAATTGCCATAGTTACTAAATTAACTTCTCTAATAAGTAGAAAATGTATTTTGCAAGATGTAGGGAATGGTGAGACATGTTCTTCAAAGTATTTTATTTTATGCCAGCCAGAATGTAAGACATAACTAAGCACATTTTAGCCTATGCAGAAAAGTCAGTTCTCAGATAAGAATAACTCAACATTATTTGAGACCTCGCTTTTCTCCTCTATATAACTGAATGCCTATTACTCAAGAAGGCTGGCCACAGTGACCCTTTTGTGAAATATCTGTGCCAGAATAGAAAATTCCTTTTCCTAAAAATGTCAGTGGACCTATAGGCTGTTATTGATGGAAGTACAACATATACTCTCTAGAAAGACATAATAATGTCCATGGCCACGCGAACTTGGGGAGACTGAATAAGGCAAGATTAAGCAGGTTTATTTGTGGTTTATCAGGATCTCTGATACATGCTTGACAACCATAATGCACAGTGTGTTCTGTATTTATGGAATACATCCCGTAGATGTGATCACATAAGGGAAAATGATTATAGTAAAAAGCCACTTGGCTTTTTGGCATCTGCCCAGTGTGGATTGAAGTTCTGCTTCTGTCTCTTATAACCTTGGGCAGATTACTTAACACTGAACCTCCATCTTCTCGTCTATAAATAAGAGATATGGGTATATATCTTGCAGTCCTGGATCATCATTGTCTTTTATATCTCATATGAAAGTGACTTGTAAATACATTGTTAACATTCAGAACAGACTTAACAGAAGATATTTTATGAACTTTACTGTATCAGCACTGTATCTGAATATATAACCTCAAAAGAACTTTTTAAAATTTAACCTAAGTTCTCTTCTGTGTTTCTTGACTTTTCTCACAGCTTCTGTCGGAAATCAGTTCTCTCCATTTTGACAGCTTCATATTTACTTCTCCGCTGATTACTCAAAAATCTATATCTAGAACTTTATCCTGGTCCTGCTTCATATTTCTAGAACCCTGTTCAACATCTCTTTCTGGTTGTTTAGTTAAATCTCTAAATAATTTCAAATCTTTCATTTGTTGTGCCTTTTATCACCTTCTGTATATTATAGTTACCTTGAATTCATCGTAACTGACCTGAGATTTATTTATTCATTTAAAACATATTTACTGAGGTAAAGAATCCACTTGCAAGGCAGATCCTGGTTTGATTCCTGGGTTGGGAACATCTGTGGAGAAGGCATAGGCTACCCACTAAGTTTTCTTGGGCTTCCCTTGTAGCTCAGCTGGTCAAGAATCCACCTGCAATGTGGGAGACTTGGGTTTGATCCCTGGGTTGGGAGGATCCCCTGGAGAAGGGAAAGTCTACTCACTCTAGTATTCTGCCCTGGAGAATTCCATGGAGTGTATAGTCCATGGGGTTATAAAGAATTGGACATGACTGAGCGACTTTCTGGACAAGGCAATGGCAACCCACTCCAAGCCTCTTGCCTGGAAAATCACATGGATGGAGGAGCTTGGTGGGCTGCAGTCTGTGGGGTTGCAAAGAGTTGGACACAACTGAGCAACTTCACTTTCACTTTTCACTTTCATGCATTGGAGAAGGAAATGGCAACCCACTCCAGTGTTCCTGCCTGGAGAATCCCAGGGACGGGGCAGCCTGGTGGGCTGCCATCTTTGGGGTCGCACAGAGTCGGACACAACTGAAACGACTTAGCAAGCAAGCAAGCAAGAGCGACTTTCACTTTCACTACTGAGAATCATGGTCAACCATTAAGAAGTTTTTAAAACCTATCATAGATAAGATAATTTCAGTTGGCTAATAAGATATGAAACAAAATATATGTCCATGTAAAAAGCATAGCTGGGCTGGAAGAAGCACAAGCTGGAATCAAGATTGCTGGGAGAAATATCAATAACCTCAGATATGCAGATAACACTACCCTTATGGCAGAAAGTGAAGAGGAACTAATGAGTCTCTTGATGAAAGTGAAAGAGGAGAGTGAAATAGTTGGCTTAAAGCTCAACATTCAGAAAACTAAGATCATGGCATCTGGTCCTATCACTTCATGGGAAATAGATGGGGAAACAGTGGAAACAGTGTCAGACTTTATTTTTCCGGGCTCCAAAATCACTGCAGATGGTGACTGCAGCCATGAAATTAAAAGATGCTTACTCCTTGGAAGGAAAGTTATGACCAACCTAGATAGCATATTCAAAAGCAGAGACATTACTTTGCCAACAAAGGTCCATCTAGTCAAGGCTATGGTTTTTCCAGTGGTCATGTATGGATGTGAGAGTTGGACTGTGAAGAAAGCTGAACACCGAAGAATTGATGCTTTTGAACTGTGGTGTTGGAGAAGACTCTTGAGAGTCCCTTGGACTACAAGGAGATCCAACCAGTTCATTCTAAAGGAGATCAGCCCTGGGTGTTCATTGGAAGGATTGATGCTAAAGCTGAAACTCCGGTACTTTGGTCACCTCATGCGAAGAGTTGACTCATTGGAAAAGACTCTGATGCTGGGAGGGATTGGGGGCAGGAGGAGAAGGGGACGACAGAGGATGAGATGGCTGGATGGCATCACCGACTCGATGGACATGAGTTTGAGTGGACTCCGGTAGTTGATGATGGACAGGGAGGCCTGGTGTGCTGCAATTCATGGGGTCACAAAGAGTCGAACACGACTGAGCAACTGAACTGAACTGAAAAAGTATAACAGAGTGCTGAGGACATAAAGACTAATAAATTGATATAAATAAACATCAATAATAAGTACACAAAAGCAGTTAAATTATTAGTAATTATTATTTATTAGTATAGAATAATGTTCTTAATTCTGTTAGTGATATATTAATAAAGATGCTGCAGAATATTCAACAGAGGAATTTAACATGGTCTGACTATCTGGTTGCACTACCCCCACTTGTTTCCTTTTCCCTGAACTAACATAAAGAATCATTTGAAGGTTTTTAATCTAATCCTGTTGCTTCAGCCTCACTGTTTAAAACTTTTCTATGGCTCATCATTACAATTAGAGAAAGCTCAAATGCACTCTCTGCTTACAGAAATATTTGTAACCTGGACATTGCCTGCCTCTTGAACCCATGTTATATGTCTCTCTTAAAAGATCTCTAAACTCCAGCTACTCTAGAGTTCCTGGGGTGGTGGTTCTCCATGAAAAAATTTCATTTGTTGGTTTTGCTTCTCAGAATGAATGTAACATCAATAGTGCCAATTTGGAGTGGTTTCAGCCTTCTAATTAGATACCCTATTTTTATCCAGGTCGAGCTACACCATTTGCAAATCCCAGTGTGAAATGAAAATGCAAGCTCATTTATTTATTTAAAACAAATGTCTTTATAGAAATGGACTAATGTGTAAATCTTTCTTCCTTTTCCTTGTGGTCTTTCTCTCCATTCTTGGGGCCTCACAAGTGCTGTGTGTGAACAGGGTGGCAAAGATCGGCAGATATGCACATTGTGCATCATTCCTCTGCTCATGTGCCTGCTACATTGTCCCATCAGACTTCAGTTACAAAACAAAGTCAAAACCAAAATTTTCAAGAATGTCAAGAAACAAAAGCAGAGCACTAACTAAATGCTTTGGGCCTTTGGGGGCTAAGTGCGGGCCCTTTCGAGCAAAGCTGTGCAGTTGCATGGGTCGCATACCCATTAAGCCGGCTCTTCTCCCTGCCAAACTTTAGATCGTCTGTTCTTCTAAGTGCAGTATGAGTGATCCTTTAAATGTAATTCAGGTCATAGTCAATGACCTTTCCTCATCCTAAAAAAGAATGCTTTACTCACCTTTTTATGACTAACACCTATTAAAATGTCTGACATACTGAAGATTTAATAAAGAATTGATGAGTAAATATTTAATATGATTAGGTTAAGTTAACAGATGAGTTTAAATGCAACAGTACATTGGGTTTCTTTGGCCTTTGTATTGACCAGAACTCTTGGTTGCAAATGACAGAATCCAAATTTACATTGGCTTAAGGTCCATCTAGTCAAGGCTGTGGTTTTTCCAGTAATCATGTATGGATGTGAGAGTTGGACTGTGAAGAAGGCTGAGCGCCAAAGAATTGATGCTTTTGAACTGTGGTGTTGGAGAAGACTCTTGAGAGTCCCTTGGAGTGCAAGGAGATCCAACCAGTCCATTCTAAAGGAGATCAGTACTGGGTGTTCTTTGGAAGGAATGATGCTAAAGCTGAAACTCCAATACTTTGGCCACCTCATGCGAAGAGTTGACTCATTGGAAAAGACTCTGATGCTGGGAGGGATTGGGGGCAGGAGGACAAGGGGATGACAGAGGATGAGATGGCTGGATGGCATCACTGACTCAATGGACGTGAGTTTGAGTGAACTCTGGGTGTTGGTGATAGACAGGGAGGCCTGGCGTGCTGTGATTCATGGGGTCGCAAAGAGTCAGACACGACTGAGTGACTGAACTGAATTGAACTGAAGGATATAAAAATATTATCCATCCATGTAACTATGAAGTCTTGAACTAATTTGTTTGCAAGTATAGCTGGTTTCAAAGACTCAAATTGCATACCTACAATCTCTTTCTCTTGAGTTTGTTCTCTTTAATGTTTTTATTCTCAAAAAATATTCACAGAATAGTAATGTTTGTCCCTTTTCGTTCTAGATTTTCATCCTATTATCTTTTTACTCAGTTAAATGAGAACTTTTCCATCTCAGTACTTTGAACAGAACTATTAGACCTAACTCTAGTTGACCTAAATTAAATCACATGCCTATACCTGAACGAACAACTTTGATTCTGTTGGATCAAGTTTGGACCACCATAAGTGGTAAAGTTCCTTAAGTCTGCCGTTGTTTAACCAGAATAGTGATGGGTTTGTGTATCTTCATCTTGCTCCATAAAGCCAAACTATTCTCTATGATGGCTGTACCAGTGCATCACACTAGTAACTTAATTTAGAAAAATTGTTAAACAAATATTTATGAGTATATTTGGGTAAAAAACCTTGGAAAGATATATATTTTGTTTATAGACTTATTATATCTCCAACCTGAAAAAAGAAAATAAGCTCCTAGATTTGAGAATATCTAGAAGATCAAGGATGCATGACAACAATGTCTATAGACCACAGTCTCTCATCATAAATGGGGGTGTCAGAATAAGTCTATACTAGCTATTCAGGAAGCAGGAACACTTGATCTGTTTCTCTAGATTTTCCCACTGGAGGTATCTGAGTTTATTTGGAGGTTGAAAACTTGTTGTAGAACAAGGAGTTGAAGCCCAGTTACTATGAAAGATTTAATCAGTCAGTGAAGGGTTCCTTTTCTATGCACAAAAAGTTTTGTCCCTATAAAGATAAGATAATATTATTGAACTCTGGGTTAAGCTCATAATACTTATTAAATATTTACTATGCTCCAGTCCCTATGTTTATTCACATAATTTTTCATAACTCTGAGATAACAATAGTAATCAGTTCCAAATAACAACTGAAAAACTTGTCTTAGAGAAGTTGAAGAATGCAGATCAGGTCAAATAAAGATGATGACAAAGATAAATACATTGCTTCCAGGACTATGAAAAGGATCTCCCTTATCCTTGTCCTTCTCTGTGCCCTTGAATCAGGCATATTTTCTTACTTGCAGAAGCCCTCCTTGGTGTAAATATTATCAGTCTAATCCTCTGCTGAAGGGCATGTATGGCAGGTTATATACTTTCCACCTTTAGAGTTTATTTAAAGTTGGGAGAAATTTGTACTTGAGACCTAACATAATTTTTTTTTTTCCCTCTCATTCTAGAAGTCTCATTTTCCTTTCCACTCCAAAGGCCTAGAGGAGTTATGATGCCAGGCACACTCTCTTCCTCATATACAATGAGGAGGGCTAGGCTGCATGGTGTTGTGTTCTCTGATATGTCTGTGTTTAAAAATAGAGGATGCCATGATCCACAAGAAGAATTACCAGTAGTAGAATTGGGACATGGTAAAAAGTTACTAGGAAAGATTATTTGGGTGGAACATACCATGCCAGCTTCTATTTTAAGTTGGCTCTGTTCACTGGTACTTGGTAGTATGGTTGATGTCTTTTCCATGAGGAAAGATTTCTTTAGCAAAAATGCTTCACTTTTACTTACATCTGCTTAGAACTTCTATGGTGGCTCAGATGGTAAAGCATCTGTCTACACTCCGGGAGACCCAGGTTCGATCCCTGGGTCGGGAAGACCCCCTGGAAAAGGAAATGACAATCCACTCCAGTACTATTGCCTGGAAAATCCCATGGACAGAGGAGCCTGATAGGCTACAGTCCATGGGGTCGCAAAGAGTCGGACACGTCTGAGCGACTTCACTTTCACTTTCAAGATGTCAGCTCAAAACTAGTGACTAAAATTCATATGAATGCTTTCTACCCATAAATGCTGGTCAATGACTAGAGTTCTTTTCATGACTTTAAATGTCTTTAATCATAGTTATAGGTTAATAAACCTATGCTACTACCCTAAGCAATGATTTGGAGTCTTAGATATATAAGATAGATATATCTGATATTTAAACTCAAACAGGTGTTAGATTTGGGCTTTATTGTTAGAGGTTCTGACCACTTCCTAGTTTGGGATCCTGTGTAAGTCAGGTAGCCTCCCCAAGTCTCAGTTGCTTCTTCTTCACAGTTAGTATTGATTGTCATTATAACTACCGCTCAAGATTGTGACGACAGTAAAATGTAGAGCACATGAATGTGCTGAGAATACTTTAAACGCTAGATGCATTTCAAAAGAGGACTTCGTATTCTTAGCTTTTGTGTGCAGACGTTGGTGTTATAATGAAAAGGTCCCTAGGCTTTGGAGATTGCCTGAATTCAGAAATAACTGCATTTATATTCTATGATGGGCAAACCACTTTCTTCTGTAAAGCCGGTTAGAAACTGCACATGATAAAACAGCACATAGTTTTATCATGTGCAGCAAATGAAATATATGTGTGGATCACTTAGCAAAACGCCTGGGACATAGTAGAGAGTAAATGAATGTTAGATGATGATGAGGATACTGAGAAATGTTTTCTAAGTTCTGCAGTCACCAAGCATTACTTTGTTACTTATAGGACACTATTTCTAATAGTTATAATATATTAGCAATGCAAAAAAAATGCTTTGAATATGAAAAATATTTCAAAATCTGCCAATTTTCATCTTTTAATCATAATTAATTTCATCAAGATACACAAAAATACCCCTTTTCTGCTAAGCAAAATGCAAAGCTATAAGTTTCAGATTAATAGATAATATCTGGGGGCTTCATCATTTAGATGGAGAAAAGGATGGCAGCCCACTCCAGTATTCTTGCTTGGAGAATCCCATGGACAGAGGAGGCTGGCAGGCTACAGTTCATAAGATGGCAAAGATTCGAACATGACTGAGCGACTGAGCCTGCACAGTCATTTAGAATGCATTGTGGTTGATTTACTAAAGAGATGATTTATGTATATATGTATTCATCAAGGAAGACTTCATCTGTGTTTCACCCAGACAGTTAGACTTTTATGGGATTTTGTTTTAAAACCATTAAGTCAGTTTTCCTTCTTCCTGGACTGATTGTTAAACTAAACTCCAGTAAGTTAAGGGAATTAAAATCATGTTAAGAGGATTCATCACTTTTTGCACAGATGTCAAATGGGTTTCAACTCATTACTCAAACCCAATTGAGACTGCCTGCCTGGATTGTGGTGCTGAAAAGAAATCTGAGTTCTTGGAAAAACTGAGTATCATGATGGAAGAGAGCTATGTGCCATGGGAATGTGGGTATCACAAGTGGAACTATGTAATCACAGATTTGTCACCTCTGATTTGTATAGCATAGAATGGATAAATGGAGGCTTAGAGCTTCTCATAACATCCGGAAGAAATAGCTTCTTGATATCATCCACAGAGATAGTCTCTACAAATGAGTTTTATTTCACAGTATTTGTCAATATTAAGCTTAATTCCCAAGGAAGAACTGAAATTTTTTTTTTTTTTGCAAATGGTGCTGATTTTAGCAGCAACTTTTACTTTAGGAAAGTTTTTGTTATTTCTTTGTTGTTTATTTGGCTTTCTTTCCATTTTAAATAGACTTTATTTTTTAGAGCAGCTTTACATTCACAGCAAAACTGAGCAGACTATATAGAGATTTCTCATTTTCCATGCACAGCCTACTCCCACCACACACATCATCCATTATCAACCCTCTGCACCAGAGTGGTACCTATGTTACCATCAGTGAACCTACACTGACTCATCATTATCCCTCAGAATCCTTTAGGGTTTACTCTTGTTGAACTATTAAACTACACTGTTTGTATTTTGCTGTGTGTTTGTGCATGTGTGCATGCTAAGTCGCTTTAGTTGTGTCCAACTCTTTGAGACCCCATGGACTACAGTCTGCCAGGCTCCTCTGTCCATGGGATTCTCCAGGCAAGGATACTGGAGTGAGTTGCCATGCCCTTCTCCAGGGTATCTTCCTGACCCAAGGATCAAACCCATCTCTCTTATGTCTCCTGCGTTGGAGAGCTGCACAGCACTGTGGGGACTGTCCCACTTGGTCTTTCTTCTGCCCTGATTCCTTTTATTGTTGTCAGGTCTGCATTGTTTTCTGAGGTCTTTCTCTGCCCACTCCTGCTTCCTTCTTTATCTTTCATAGGTGTTACCTGTAACAAATCTCCTGTACCTCTAAATCTGTCTCGGTATCTTCTTCATGGAAGACCCAAATTGACACAGTGAATCTTGAAAGGATATCAAATGACCCTGAAAGAATTTATTATTTCCAGTCTGAAGAAGGGTATTATTTCTTGGCTTAGATATGAGAGCTGACCCTTGAATAGCATGGGTTGAACTGTGTGGGTCCACTTATATCTAGACTTTTTTCAATAGTAAAGACTAGATAACTACATGTCCTGAAGCTGGTTAAATCTGCAGATGCTGTATTGTAGATATGAAGGAATTGCATATACAAAGGGCCAGCTACACATTTTAGGTGAATTTTATCTGTGTGGAGGACTGGCACCCCTTACACTCTATGTTGTTCAAGGGTCAACTGTGCTTTATAAATTCACTGACTTAAATGTGCTGATTTATACACATTCAAAATTTTACTGTTGCATTAGGGATACAATGAGTTAATGTCATTCACAATATAGTATTTGTAAAACTCGATCAGCCTTGATCAAATTAAGGATTAAGTTGTAATGGGTAGATCACACTGAGTAACACATAGAATCATCTTGTCTCAGTGACACAATGGTAGAAAAAATAAATCTACTTTTTCTAAAACAAATCACCCTCATTACTATTGATCATATATTAGTTATGTTACATATCCTTACAAACAATCAGATCTGACAAATTTGTATTATCCTGTTCACCTTTAGGTCAAGGAGACTCAAGAATTAGTAGTGCAAGCTAAACAAAGGTTTTTTCAAAGAACTACTGAGACTTTCTTGGAAAATGGCAGATTTTGAAAAATGGATACATTTGACCTTTATATACCACTTAAAATTGACTGCTAGCCCACCTGCCTATCTCAAAGCATCCTTTCTGATAATATCTGATTGTGGTTGCAGTAGTTTTTGTGAACAGAACCGCATCACTGCTTTAACTAGCAAGCCATTTACAGTAAAGTGGCACCCTGGATGAGACCTTATTAAAACAGAATGTACGTACACCTGGGATTTCTGTGATTGAGAAGTATGAGCACAACGACTGCACTTAAAGAACACGTATTCCCTGGAGACTTGGTGCTTTTCTTTTCAAGTAAGTAGAAGTCTGAATGTTATTAATGGGCAAGGTCAAGTAGGTTATAGACACCTGTACAAACAGCAGCTATTTGAGGATAATAAACTCCTTCACTGGAGAGTTCAAATTGATGATATCTTTTTTGGGATCCCAAAGAAGACTTGCTTAATTTATCTATCTTGAGGAGCATTGCAAAGCTATTTTCTTGTCATAGACATTTCACACCTGAACTTCAGAGTCACCTTGTGATCTTGTCAAGACTTTAACAACTATACTATAAGACAGGAAAAGAATTGACAATGGACAGTAAAATTGAAGTTATTCTTTAGTTAAGGCAGTACAAAAGTCTGTGTACAAAATTAAATATTTTTGTGTGATATAGCTCATTTTTAAAATACTTTGGCTAGGGTAAAGAATCCACCCGCAAGGCAGGAGACAGAGGAGACTGTTTGATCCGTGGGTCAGGAAGACCCCCTGGAGGAGGAAATGACAACCCACTCCAGTGTTCTTGCCTAAACTGTCCCATGGACAGGGGAGCCTGGCAGGCTACAGTCCAGAGGGTCGCAAAAAGTCAGACAGGACTGAGTGACTAAGCAAGAACATACAATTACCACTACTAGCAGTAAGCCACGTCTGTGTTGCTAGTGCTGTACATTGTATCAAGCAAATTTTTATCAATTAACTAATGGTGTTCATAAGAACCTTCTCAAGGCAATTTATTCCCATGTACATTTAAAACTTTAAACTTACTCATAGCTTAGTTTATTAATTTTATTAACTATGCCTCAGTTCTTTTCTCTATAGAGGACATCCAAACTGAATCACTGTGAGAGTTTGGTTAGACACTTCCACTTTTCACTTTCATGCATTGGAGAAGGAAATGGCAACCCACTCCAGTGTTGTTGCCTGGAGAATCCCAGGGACAGGGGAGCCTGGTGGGCTGCCGTCTGTGGGATCACACAGAGTCGGACATGACTGAAGTGAGTTAGCAGCAGGCTGGAACAAAGTAATTACATGATAAATATTTTCATTTATTATTATTTATAAAGATAAGAAAAAATGAAAATAATTGGAAGAGTTTTTTAAAGATGCTAAGGAGAGACATACAAGTCCAAATGACATTTTCGCACAATTTAGAATTTAAAATTAAGACAAATATTTCTAAATCACATAATTTAAGTTATAGATACAGAAACTGCCCATTTTTTTCTAGAAACTTTCTCTACTTTTTCAAAAGGGGTAATTAAAAGGTGTTCTTAACGATAATTAAACTACTGAACTTCCTTGGTGGTCCACTGGCTAAGATTTCTTGCTTCCAATGCAAGGGGCCTGTGTTTCAGCCCTGGTCGGGGGACTAGATCTCACATGCTGCAACTGAAAAAGATTCTGCATGCCACAACTAAGACTTGGTGTAGCCAGATAAATAAATAATTTTTAAAAATAATTAAACTATTAAAGATTATTGTGATAACCCTCAAATCATTAGCTAAAGAGTGATTTAGTTTATAGTGATTTACTTTATATGTTTATGTAAATTGCTTCTTCTTTGTGTGTCTTCTCAACTACTCAGCTCCTAGCTATTCATACATACCATTCCCGTTAATGCCAAAATCATAGTGCAACTGTTTCTTATAGGAAAGTTGATTACTTACTAATCTTGAGTTACATAGTTTTGATTGAGAATATTCTGATTAATTTGTCTTTCTCCACATTTCTCTTCACAATCTATGAAGGAGTTTTATAGCAAAAATATAAAATGATGTTTGTCAAAAACTATTTATGCTGATGACCTTTCTATGCATTTCCATGTCTTCTCCTTGGGGACAGTTGTCCAAGCTCAACATTCAGAAAACTAAGATCATGGCATCTGGTCCCATCACTTCATGGTAAATAGATGGGGAAACAATGGAAACAGTGAGAGACTTAATTTTGGGGGGCTCCAAAATTACTGCGGATGGTGATTGCAGCCATGAAATTAAAAGACGGTTACTCCTTGGAAGGAAAGTTATGACCAACCTAGACAGCATATTAAAAAGCAGAGACATTACTTTGCCAACAAAGATCCATGTAGTCAAGGCTATGGTTTTTCCAGTAGCCATGTATGGATGTGAGAGTTGGACTGTGAAGAAAGCTGAGCACCAAAGAATTGATGCTTTTGAACTGTGGTGTTGGAGAAGACTCTTGAGAGTCCCTTGGACTGCAAGAAGATCCAACCAGTCCATTCTGAAGGAAATCAGCCTGGATGTTCTTTGGAAGGAATGATGCTAAAGCTGAAACTCCAGTACTTTGGCCACTTCATGCGAAGAGTTGACTCATTTGAAAAGACCCTGATGCTGGGAAAGATTGAGGGCAGGAGGAGAAGGGGATGACAGAGGATGAAATGGTTGGATGGCATCACTGACTCAATGGACCTGAGTCTGGCTAGTCTCTGAGAGTTGATGATGGACAGGGAGGCCTGGCATCCTGAAGCTTATGGGGTTGCAAAGAGTCGGACATGACTGAGCGACTGAACTGAATATGAATTAAGATTCCTCTTATGACCAGACAGAAGGATTCATTTGAATGATTCATGTAGCAAAACTGAAAATAGAAAAGCACATGAAAGTGTTTACTTAGAACATACACCAAGTTAGATATTAAGAAATTATTCTGAGTTGATGTTATAAATTACAAGAAAAAAAAAAAAAACAAAACTATCCTAGCAGCTTTAGTCCATTGTTAAGTACACAACCCATCTCCAGGGTCTTCATTATAAATTCCTTTTCTTATAGCACATCTTTTCCTCCACAGTTACCCACAATTTTATTTTTTTTTCTCTTGAGCCTGAAAGACTTTCAGATACAAAACTCACTCTAATGTGGGATTCTCTTTATATTCTCCATCCTGCCTTTATGTACTTGAAAAGAAAATGAAGCATATTGGTTTATAGTTCCTTTTCTGGTAGCAGAAAGATGGGGGTTTGAATTTCAAAAAGAAATTACATTGAAAGAAACAAAAATTGTGATATGATGACAAGTATAAGTACTAAACAATTCACTGAAGTAGAATTTAAATGTTGGTTGATAACCATAAGTGGGATGGCAGAGGGTGACTGATTTAAAAATGTTTTAAGATGCTTTATAATGTTTTGAAGCCAGAAAAATACAGAACAAATTTATATTTCAAATTAAGTATTACATTAAATATTTAAATATCATTAATAAAATAGAATCTATAAATATCAAGGAATTAAAAAGAAAATACAAAATAAAAACTCAAAACGGGATAGTGTATCGGTTGGGGTTCTCTAGAGAAACAAAAGAAATGGAATGCACATACAAACATACACAGAGAAAGGAAAAAAAATAGATTTACCATAAAAAATTGGCTCATATGTTTAGGGAAGCTAAGAACTCCCAAGACCTTCAGTCAGTAAGCTGACTCTTGCCTCTCCTAAGAGTAGAGTTCCAATCTGAATCCAAAGGCAGAAGATAATCAGTGTCCCAGCTCAGAGAGAGGCAGAGAAAGAAGCAGCAAACTCTTCATCTCTCAGACTTATTGTTCCGTTCAGACATTGACAGATCACCTGTATCGAGGAGGACAATTGATTTATTCAGTCTACAAATTTAAAATTTAATGTCATATATAAACAACTTCACAGACACACCCAGAATAATGTTTCACCAGTATCTAGCCAACTTATGATCCAGGCAACTTAACGCAAAAAATTAACCATCACAAAAAGTGAAAATACCATTGCTTGATTCAGGAGGTAATTAATCATGTGTATAGGTGCATCAGAAATCAGTAGGCTATACATTTAATATTGATGTCTTTTATATATTTTATGTGAAAATTAAAATGTTAGTCACTCAGTTGTGTTCAGCCGTGTGACCCCATGGACTGTAGCCTGCCAGGTTCCTCTGTCCATGGAGTTCTCCAGGCAAGAAAACTGGAGTGGGTTGCCATTCCCTTCTCCAGGGGATTTTGCTGACTCAGGGATCAAACCTTGTCTCCCACATTGCAGGCAGATTCTTTACTGTCTGAGCTACCAGGCAATATATTGTTTGTATACCTTAATTAAGAAAATAAAGCAATAAAAGAAAACAGAAAAGGTGCTGAAAAAGCAGAATAAAGGTAAAATAAAGTCAGGTGATAAAAAATAATTGAATTTATTATTTACATCTTTTCTTTGTTGCGTCAAAACAGTAGCAATTCCTAATACAGCATACGATAAGGTCATTACAGTCACAAGTCTGTAATATGTTTGTATTTTATAACTGTGGAAATTTTTAAACTGTGTATACAGATTTATATGGATATAGCTACTATGTTCATGTTTATAGCATAAGCCAAATGAAAAGAAAGAAAAATATTGTCAGTGTGTTAAGAGAAAAGGCTGTTTGAAATAATGTCAATGATAACCATCTAGCATGATAGCTAAATATATGGTAGGTAAGTTAACACTTTATATACATGATATTTATCATTCTAAGTACCAGAATTTAGGTTAAAAGAAACTTTTCTAAAACACGTGATATTCAACCTTTAACAAAGGGTTCTGAAGATACTTCTTTTTGGGGATTAAACATGTTATAATCATCATCGATTATTCTTTGCTTCTGTCCTAAATTGTTCTAGAACACTAAGACTTTAGAAACCTTGAGTCTTCTGTTCTTTAATCATAATCATTTTTAATATAAAAGTTGTAAATACTCATTGTAGAAAAATTTCAAAATGCAATAAAATACAAAAAGCAAAAAAAAACTCCAAATATGACAATAAATTTTAAATTAATAAAGCCCCAATTTTAAAGATATAAAGTTTAGTTTGGGCAATAAAAAATCCAAGTATATAATTATTTGTAAAAGATTCTTAGGATGTAAGTTCACAACTATTTATGAATTTAAAACTGAAAGTAACATTTCTTGTAACACAAATTAAAAGGAAGCTTGAGTAGTGGTTGACAGTGTGGACTTTGGAGCTAGACTGCCTGGATTGCAATTTTTGCACTTATAAATTTTGTTGAAATGGTAAAATTGCTTACCTTTATCATCTGTAATAATAATCCAATAGCCATTGGATTATTTTGATAGTAAGAATAGCTATTCATCAGTTTATTATGAGAATTAAATACAATGATACATATAAAGCTACTAAAAAGTATTTGTCCCAAAGTATATACTTGAAAATTTGGAGTTATTGTTGTTATTGTGGTTAGTACTATTGTCATCATCAAATAAAAGGGACTTTATAGCATCATTAGATATAAAAGAACACACACCCACATATATAAAATGAATATTTCAGTTTATTAGAAGATGTAGAATTCTAAACACATATGGATCTCATATTCTCAAAATACAGAGCGCACATATGGACAGAATTAAATGGTGAAGGACAGAGAAGCCTGGTGTCCTGCAGTTCATGGGGTCTCAAAGAGTCAGACACGACTAAATGATTGAACAACAACAAAACAAGTAAACAGTCTTATCATAAAAGTAACAATAATGTTTCTGACTTAATAGACAAATGACTAAGTAAAGTTATAGGATATTTGAGAAAAAACATTAATACACTGAGCTGTTGATACTTGTTGTTGTTGTTCAGTCCCTTAGTCATGTCCAATTCTTGGCAACCCTATGGACTGCAGCACACCAGGCTTCCCTGTCCTTCACCGTCTTCCAGAGCTTGCTGTAACTAATAACCATTGAGTCAGTGAGGCCATCCAACCATCTCATCCTCTGTCGTCTCCTTCTCCTCTTGTCTTCTATCTTTCCAGCATCAGGGTCTTTTCCAATGAGTCACTTCTTTGCATCATGTGGCCAGAGTATTGGAGCTTCACTATCAGCATCAGTCCTTCCAATGCATATTCAGGGTTGATTTCCTTTAGGATTGATTGGTTTGATCTCCTTGCAGTCCAAGGGACTCTCAAGAGTCTTTTCCAACACCACAGTTTGAGAGCATCAGTTCTTCAGTGCTCAGTCTTTATGGTCCAACTCTCACATCCATAGACGACTACTGGCAAAACCATAGCTTTGACTAGACGGACCTTGGTCACCAAAGTAACGTCTCTGCTTTTTAATACGTTGTCCATTGACATAGAGCTATTGATAAAGATGCAACAAAATCAATATAACAGAATTCATATATTTAATTAAAGCATTCCTAGAACAGTTATATGAATTGAACATCAATTAAGCTGAAGAAATCCTGCATCCACTTTAAAGAATTATGCAAATCTCATTTTCTTAACCCAATAAAAATAGCAGAAACAATTTAAAAAATAATGAAAAAATTAGATAAGTAAATACATGGCTAAATTTTAAAATTGCTCTAATAACTTATTCAAATAAATCACAGTGGAAATCAAATAAAAATGAGATGATACTGAAAATGCTTAATGCTATTTTTTGGTCTATGCTATTTTTTTTCTGTGAAATATAGGGAAATCATTTCTGAATTCAGCAATTCATTTATTCCAGGGAATTTCTCTATTTTATCTTGAATTTCTTCCATTTTACAATTATTTATTCTTCACTCTGTTCTCTATTAAATTTTATTAATTATGGTACTGTATATTACTTTCTGTCATCTATATTTCACATCTATGCATGGGTGCGTGTGTGCTAAGTCACTTCAGTCCTGTCTGACTCTGAAACCCTGTGGACTGTAGCCCGCCAGGCTCCTCTGTCCATGGGATTCTCCAGGCAAGAATACTGGAGTGGGTTGCCATGCCCTCCTCCAGGGGATCTTTCTCACACCAGGCGTTGAACCCTTGTCTCTTATGTCTCCTGCATTGGCAGGCAGGTTCTTTACCACTAGAGCCACCAGGGAAGCCCTTTCATAGCTGTAATTTGATCAATATTTAATTTGAACTATATTTTCAATTTTTTCACTACATTTTGCAAGACTATTCCTTAGGGATCTGACTAGATGTTCATAACAATTTATTCTCCATTTCTTCTGCCTACAATGTGACTTTCATGTCCATTATGCCTTTACTTTTTTTTTTCCTACTTATTTTCTTATGTTTTCTACCTCAGTTTTCTTTTATCTCATGAACAAACATACTTATGCTTGTTTTCCTCTTTTATAGAAGCCATATTTCTCCAACTCACTGGGAACCAAAAGGTCATAATTTTCAACCATAGTTGCTGCACAATTACTCTAATGTGATTAGTGTGCATTCTTTATTCACCTGTTGGTTCTCTATCAGATTCTATTTCTTCTTTATTTCCTCATTAATGTTGATACAGGACACATCATTGCTTATTTGTGGTTATTACTTGTACTTAAGGAGCTTTGTTTTTCTTGGTCTATTATTTATTAAAGGATGTTCTTAGTCATCAAGGAAATAACCTGTCTCATCATTAATCTTGGATTTTCATTATTATCTCTCGGCCTGTTTTAAGCAACATTTTGCTCTGTGGATATGTGATCATTACAACTTGTCTTTCCAGAATGTGGTTTTGTATTGTGCCTGTTTTCCAACTTCATCTAAGATATTGTTTCTGCTTTTTTGTGTTTTCAATTGATATTATAAAGACGTTCATGGCTGAAATCACTTACATATCAACTTAATGAGGTTCCATCTTATTACACTTGACTGCAAAAAAATTGAGTACATTTTTTTCTCTCTAAGCTTCTCACTGTGGATCAAACAAATGTACATATTTTAAGAGATTGCTCACAGTATATGAGTGTGAGTGTGCTGGAATTTTCCAAGACATATAGTTATTGAAATAAATATACTTTCAGCTGTTAGTATTTGCTGGAAACCTGTTTGTGACCAGTATGTCTAATTATAAAACTATTTTCTAAAGTTGAATTTTTTGCCTGCATTATGGCAACCTACTCCAGTACTCTTGCTTGGGAAATCCCATGGGCAGAGGGGTCTGGCAGGCCATGGTCCATGGGGTTGCTAAAAGCATAAACATGAGTTAGCAACTAAAAAACAACATGCATTTCAGCAGAACTAGTATATGACATTATGACCTGGATCCAACCCTTAGGTAGAAACAGATCTTAAAAAATTGTAAAACCATCTCTAAAATTCATGATATTCACCTGCTATCTGTGTTTATATTATATTAGCATAATAACTGTTATTCAAATTGTTGTCATTTACTTTAAGAAAGTGTGTCCTTTACTGTAATAGCGAAAATAATATTTGCTTGTTTCTGGATCTTATCAGTTAATGGTGTATTAAATTTTCCAAAATGTTCACTTTTAAAGATAAATGAAATAGTAGAAATAAATTTATTATTAAATAATCATTTATTATATTAAATTTATTATTTATTAAATTAATATAAATTTATTTATATAATATAGTTTATTATTAAAAAACAAACCAGGATATCATTTTTGCATTCAAAATGTTGAGCTTTATCAAATAATGTAATATTTTTCTTAAGAATAAATGGCCCAACAAATGGTTACCAAATACTCTTAAAGAAAAGAACTTAGAAGAATTACAAAAGAACAGAAATGAACAACAATAATCTTGGAACCTTGAGGTACATGGCACAAATGAGTCCAATTGTTTACTATTCCATTCATTCTCAAGTTTTTTCTTATTCTTTCTCATTATCCACTTGCAAGGTATTTAATTTTTATTAACTTTATCTTGCTTAGTAGCAATCTTATGAACAGTCATAGGATTATGGTGAGGATTCAACAAGAAAATCTCTGTGAAACATTCAGTGCACTGGCAATTACACAGGAATGGCTCAGTAAATAGTAAATAAGCATAACATCAAACATAGTATCCACAACAAGAATTAGAGAAGAGGAGGACAAGCAGGAGGAGAATTACAATTTTACCCACTCTACATCGCATAGTGAATTCTTATTTTATCTCAGAAGTTAATTTTAATACCCATCCCTTGTGAAATCCTCATGAAGTTCACTGTACAGAGGCAATCTTCACTCTGTGAGAACTAATCTCTCTGTGTTCCCTATGTATCTTGTTGTTTATTGACTTTTAAAAACATTGTGTTGTCTTATGACTATTTTTATGCATCTTGGTTTTCTCCAATAGATTGGATTATAGGAGGACTGGAAATTTGTATTATATAGTGTTTGGTCGGAGAAGGAAATGGCAACTCACTCCAGTATTCTTGCCTGGAGAATCCCGTGGACAGAGGAGTTTGGTGGGCTGCTGTCCATGGGTTCACACACAGTCAGACACGACTGAAGTGACTTAGCATGCATGCATGCATTAGAGAAGGAAATGGCAACACACTTCAGTATTCTTACCTGCAGAATCCCAGGGACAGAGGAGTCTGGTGGGCTGCCGTCTTTGGGGTCACACAGAGTCGGACACGCCTGAAGCAACTTAGTAGCAGCAGCAGCAGCAGCAGCAGTGTTTGGTCTCTAACACTTGTTCCCTGCTGCATTGAATACTCAGTAAGTTTAGATTTGTTTTCTTCTCCTGGTGAGTTTCATTCAATTCAAAAGAAAATTGTCATTAACACAATAATTCTCAAGTTAAGTATCATTGAATCAGACCAGTGCATAACTTTGGATCTGGAATATATTAAATGTCAAATCAGAGTTCCAGTAATCTGCATACATTTTGTCAAAGATTAAAAGCAATTTTGGAATAACTGGGAACAAAAGTATAACAAGGACTTGACCTAGAAATGTGAAATCGTCTTCACCTCCTAGGGCGTGCCTCCACACCACACACCCTACCTCTTAATGTCAATTATTTTCTCTGCCTCCTTACCTGTTACCAGGATCTCATAATTTTGAAGCCAGGAACTGCCTTCTTTTTGGACACTCCTCATATGTATCATGGAGAAGGTAATGGCTCCCCACTCCAGTACCCTTGCCTGGAAAATCCCATGGACAGAGGAGCCTGGTAGGCTGCAGTCCATGGGGTTGCTAGGAGTCGGACACGACTGAAGTGACTTAGCAGCAGCAGCATATGTATCACTCAGCATCCTTTATCGACATGAAATGTGTTCTGGCACATCAGTTAAAAATTACTAATGACTTACATTTGTGTAGTGCTTTCAGTGTATATATATGTATATATTATTGTTTTACTTGATTTTTAATCAGACTGATTAAATGTATCAGATCTTATATCATCCATACACTATCATGTGTAAAGTAGATAACTAGCAGGAAGCTTCTGTATAACATAGGGAGCCCAGCCTGGTGCTCTGTGATGATCCAAAAGAGTAGGATGAGGAGGAGGGAGAGGATATGTACATAATTACGACTGATTCACATTGATGTACAGCAGAGACCACCACGACATTGTAAAGCAACTATCCTCCAATAAAGAAATCATATAGAATGGAAAAGGAAAAGGCTTTCAGAGATTTTTTTTTTTAAACCATACTTCATAAAGAGGTAGCTTTAGATCAAAAGCAATCTGGTCTTCTGGCATCTAATTTTATTTTTGTTTATAAATGCCAGTTACTCTAGCCTGTATTTCCATAGTAACTTTGACATATGGCATAGCAGTTAGGATGCTCTGTTCTGTTGTATTGTTGATTATGCTTATGTTAAATGTACACGTATATCTTTTACTTACAAACAGCATGAGGATAAACATATGTTGTTTCTATCACAGTTGATTGAATTAAAATTAAAGTTGTTGACTTCTTTTAAAGAGAACATTTTCATGCTCAGCATCATTTAGCATGTGACTTATGTGGTAAACCTTTTGAAATTAGAAGATCAAATATGTATAAAACACAGACTGCTTTACAATCAAACTGGGGAAAAAAACTTACAAAAACAGTTAACAACTGTAGGCATTTATGGTAAACTGCATAAAAATATTGTGATAGGAGCTTAGAAGAAAGAGATGGATGTGCTAAAATATTTGAAACTGTAGAGATTGAGCTGGATGCAAAGATGATTAGAAAAGATTGGGTAGAATTTTTTTTATTTTTATTTTTTTTTATTATTATTTTTTACTTTACAACATTGTATTGGTTTTGCCATACATCAACATGCATCCGCCACGGGTGTACACGTGTTCCCCATCCTGAAACCACCCCCTCAACCTGCCACCTCCCTCCCCATAACATCCCTCTGGGTCATCCCAGTGCACATCGCAGCACTGTTTATAATAGCCAGGACATGGAAGCAACCTAGAATTTTTTTTTTTAAATCAGATAAAGTGACAACTGATATGTGTTTTGGACAGAAAAGATGATTTCCCATGATGAGTAGCATTCAAAGAAGATACTTAATGTCAGAATTTCCTTGAAATTATAGAAAAACCCAACTGGGGAGATATCATAACACTTGCCAAAGAAGTTTTGAGTTTTAACAGCTTTATTGACATATTTTCATCTCTCCCACATCAAGGATTATAACTTCTGTCCATATACATTCCTTCTGCTTCTTAAGGAAACGTTCACCATAGACTCATCTCTATCTAGAGTCCAAGAATATTCAAGTCTCTTCTATATTAAAAGATAAAGCAATCAAAGCACAAATGCTTGACATCTCCACTTGGGTATCATGAGGCATGTCAATTTCAGCAGACTCAACATTCGAATGTACTTTTTCTGCCCTATCTTGTCAAAAGTCTTTCTTGCAGTGTTCATTTTTTCTGGTCAGTTTTCCTGAAAAAACCATTTGGTCAAGCCAGGAAGTTGAGCATTTTCTTTGGACACTTTTTCTCCCTCAACAATTTCTACTTCATTCCACCAGTAATCCTCTCCTTTTACCAAATGTTTGCCAAATCTGTCCACTTTTCTCCATGTTCACTACTAGCACATTTACACTAGCTCCATCCACCATTTCTTACCTGACTGCTAATATAATCTCTTGATGCATTGCATACATTTTTACTTTCTCCAATCATTTTGCCCCACGGCCAGCCAAATATTTTAAAATGCTAACCTTATTTTGATTTTGTCCCATTCCTGTGTCCATGACTTACCCATTTATTCTTCCTTTGTTTGGAGCACTAACTTACGCTTATTCATCTCATTTGCCGCGCAAACTCATTTATAATTCAGGACTCATTTTGTATGTGACTTCTTCAGCAGAACTAATTCTCATATCTTAACCCTATTATCAATACCCACTCCTTGTCAGTGTCTGTTGTTTTGTTGTTTTTGTTGTTTCAGTCTTTAAGTCACGTCCGATTCTATGACACCATGGACTATATAGCCTGCCAGGTACCTCTGTCCATGGGATTTCCCAGGCAAGAATACTGGAGTGAGTTGCCATTTCCTTCTCCAACGGTTCTTCCTGACCCAGGAATTGAACCTGCATCTCTTGCATTGACAGGCAGGTTCTTTACCAATGAGCCATGAGGAAAGCCCTGTTTCATTAGGATTGGCTGTGTAACGTGATGTTAATTGATATCATCAAGTCCCAGGGTCTGTACAGACAAGGTTTATTTTCTCACTGTCACTGTGTGTTCACTGTGTCTTGACTTTAGAGATCTGTTCCAGAAGACAAGTTAGAGACCCCAGGTGTTACAGACTGTACCATCTTCTGACTGCAAAATTTGTAACAAAAATTCCCCTAGGCAACGTTGGCAGGAAAAGTGAGGGTCTGTAGAAGGCTTTAAAGATTATCCCTGCCTAAGAATACATGGGAGACCCATCACTTTTGCTCCTATTTTTTGGCCAGAACCAGTCAAGTATTTGACCTAACTTCAAATCAGCTGGGTAATGTAGTCCTCTGGGTGCCAGAAAGGAAGAAGACCTGGATACAGTTGCACATTATTAATATCTACCTCTCTTTCCTTCTGCATTGGAATATAAGCTGCTTAAGAGCGGTGACCTGGCTTATTTTTCTCACTGCTCTACATGGTACAGTGGGCTTCCCCAGTGGCTTAGTGGTAAAGAATCCACCTGCCAATGCAGGAGATGTGGGATTGATCCCTGGGTGGGGAAAATACCCTGGAGAAGGAAATAGCAACCCAGTCTAGTATTCTTGCCTGGGAGAAATTCCATGGTTGGAGGAAACTTGATGACTACAGACCATGGGGTTGCAAAAAAGTCTAACAAAACATATATTGCACAAATAAATGATGTATCAATTAATAGAACAAACTCTTGGTTCCAGTCACCAAGCCTATAACTTATCAGCTGAGTCTCTGTTACCAAATTAAATTTTCCTGGCTTCAGCAGTTATCTATAAAATGGAGATAATACTGTACCTACCCATCAGAGTTCTTATAATAATATTGTATTTTAAAGTGTCTAGGTCATTACAGGTTTATATGTATTAGCTGTTGTCACTATTTTTATTTTTGGTAGAAACACAAATCATTAGTGTACAAATAAATACATATTAAAATGTAAACATAGGGACTTCTCTGGCAGTCCAGTGGTTATGCAGGGGGCACAGGTATGATCCCTGGTTGGGAAACTAAGATCCCGCATGCTTCACAGTGGAGTCTTACAAAAATGTAAATATATCTGAGCAACCAATACCCAGATTATTGTTGTCATCTACCTCTAAAACAATGGTTTACAGAGTATTAGAACTAGTATAAGCCTAATATCTTTGTGTTGCATATTAGGACACGAAGAACAAAATAAGTGGATTAATATTTCAGTGTTCACTCTACAAGTTAATGACAATAATCCCTAAAATATCTAAATCCTTTCTCTCTTATTTCCTTTTTGAAAAGTCAGGAAAAATCAAAGAATTCTTCATCTCTTGTTTTTTTGTTCACTAGTGACTTAATGTATTTTACCCGGAAATCCACAAATCTGAACAATTGTAATACAAATTATTTAAATGGTGAAGAGAATACTAAGAAAAATAATGATTCTGGTATCCAATTAAAAGTGCATCAATTTAGTCATTTATGCTATGATATTGAAACAAGTTTATGTTCACTTTTAATTTGGGTTTATCATATTTTTATCTTTACTCAAGAGCATTAAGTCACATGGAATTATCTTGAAAATTGGTTTTCTCTACAAAAGTTTAAAGAACCTTGAAAATCCAAGCTCTCTGAAAAGTAATTTTCATCACATTGTTCTCTTTATGAAATAGTTTTGTTACAGTTGATTCAGCCAAATAGTCGAACAGTGCCCTATACTGAGCATACCCTAGCTCTGAACCAAACTTAAAAATGTTATCATTAACGTTGTCTTCATTAATAGATTTTTATATTGTACACAGTACAGTGACACTCAGGAACTTCCAAGTTTTAAAATAGACAAAGTAAAATAAATGATAAGCAGCTCAGTGAAAATTGTTTTGATTATCCCCTTGATGAGATAATTTATATTCTTGGTCTAATGTACTAATCAATGCCTTTCATGAAACCCAGCACCCAAGCTGTTTTATTAAGAATCATTATGTAAGAAGGAAGAATAGGCATCATTTGTTAATCATCATTTTAATTCTACTGTTATGTTATACCCCATGGATATCCCAAACAAACACAAATCAGTGAATATAATCCAGATAATCCAATTGTTACATCAAAGTTTTAAAATATTAGTGTCATAAGAACGTATCTTAACACCAAATGAAGAAAAAGCAAAAATGACAACTGACCAAACCTACTTTTCAGGTGTATAATAATATTTGATTTTTTTTTAGCATCAGAACCTCATTCAGAAATGGTGAAAAATGAATTTTCATGGTGATATTCAAGCTGATCACAGAAAAAAGAAAGGAAAATGTAAATGTATTGAAAAACTACAGTTTCTCTTAAAATGTTTTTAGATTTTTTTTTAAACATACAAATGGATCAAAATTAAAAGCAGCTAACACAAATGGAAATCAACAGTTCACTTTTGGTCTTTGATCATGCTTATTGAATAATTTTGATCTGAAGCCATATTATCTTAATTTGTGACTATACAAAAAAACCGATGATGTAATTTTATTGTTTTTGTTAATGTGCTCAAGATTTTTTTAAAAAACTGAAGTAGGAAGATGTTTTATCCTAATAGAACAAAATGCCTAAGGTAATGCTTGTTTAGTGGTGGTGTGTGGAAGACAGAAAAGTTCAGCAAATAATTCCTCAAAGACAAAAATCCATGTAAAGTTTTTGGGGAGGGGACTTTCCTGCTGAAGTAGTGAGTGCCAGAGTCTCAGGCAGCGCTTATTTTGATATGCATTAGAAGGAAAAAGAAGGTCAATGGGGCTGAACTTAGAAGCAAGTGAAAGAGGTGTCAAGAAATAGGATTGGACACATAGGCAGGTACCGTATAATTTAGCATCTTGTAGGCCAAAGTAAAGAATTAGATTACATTTTCTGTGCAGTTGGAAGCCATTGTAAGGTTTAAAAAATACACGACATGAACAATTAAGATCACTCAGAGGAAGAAATCCAATTCTAAAAACCTGAGTTGTGCCCTCATAAACAACATACCTTTTAAGTAAATTAAATTACTATATTTGTTGTTTGATCACTAAGTGGTGTCCAACTCTTTGCGACCCATGGACTTCAGCAAGCCAGACTTCTCTGTCCTTCAGTATCTCCCAGAGTTTGCTCAAACTCACATCCATTGAATTGGTGATGCCACCCAAACATCTCATTCTCTGTCACTCCCTTCTCCTCCTGCCCTCAGTCTTTCTCAGCATCAGGGTCTTTTTCAGTGAGTTGGCTCCTCACATCAGGTGGCCAAAGTATTGGAGCTTCAACTGAGCATCGGTTCTTCCAGTGAATATTCAGGGTTGATTTACTTTAGGATTGACTAGTTTGATCTCCTTGCTGTCCAAGCGACTCTCTTCTGTAGCACCACAATTCAAGAGTATAATTTTTCAGTGTTCAGCTTTCTTTATGGTCCAACTCTCATATCTGTACATGACCACCAGGAAAACCATAGCTTTGACTAGATGGACCCCTAAATAAATGTAATTATGCACCAGAAATGTTTAGGATAAATGTTCAAAAGACTTCATTCTAGTCTACTTAAATTACATTTATTGGTTCTATTATGGGCCTAGCATACTGCCTATTTAATAATGGTGTCCAATATCAGTTGCACACCTGAATATGAGACAAAGATAGGTTTATTGGTTACAGGAGGAACAGTAACTCAGCAGGTATAGTTTTTCTGAGGTATAAAGGAAAGATCTGAATTTATTGAAATTTGGCTTAAGAAGTTTGGCTTAAGGCAGGTTTTTCAATACAGGGGTTTGTGGTATGAGTTGGAGGGGTAGAATTTGAGGGCTGGGGGGTGGAGTGAAGCTATTAAGGTTGGGTAAAGATCATGATATAAGAAAGAGATTCTAGACATAGAACAGCAGGAACAAACCTGTAATTGCACAAGTTGGCTTAAATACTTGTTACAGTGAGGCAGAGCTAATTCTATAGGGAATCATGGGACCTCTCAGTAGGGGGGTGTTAGGAACTATTTATTATAAGATTGGGGAGAGTGCTAGGTGACTTATAGGTGGGTCCAAGAGAGAGTGGCGTCGCACTAGATGACATGCTTTCAGGAAGTGAGGTTAATAATGTGAATAAGTATCTCAATAATCTTAGCCAAGAAGAGAGAAGACTAATTTGAGATTAAAATTTTCATAGGTAAAGGAACAGTAGATTTCATTTTAGATAAAAGAGGGAAATATATGGTATTTTTTTAATGCAAAGTTGAGACTCTAATTAATGGTGTCTATTAATGTAATATGGGCTTCCCAGGTGGTGCTAGTGGTAAAGAATCTGCCTGCCACTGTAGGAGATGCAGGAGACACGGGTTTGATTCCTGGGTCAGGGAGCTCACCTGGAGATCTAAAGCAGTAAGGTTTGTGCTGTGGACTAAATTGTGTTCCCCCAAAATAATATGTTGGAAGTTCTAACATGTGACTGTCTTAGGAGATAGAACTTTTGGGTGGTGCTGCTGCTGCTGCGTCGCTTCAGTCATGTCCAACTCTGTGTGACCCCATAGACGGCAGCCAACCAGGCTCCCCTGTCCCTGGGATTCTCCAGGCAAGAACACTGGAGTGGGTTGCCATTTCCTTCTCCAGTGCATGAAAGTGAAAAGTGAAAGTGAAGTGGCTCAGTCGTTTCCGACTCTAGCGACCCATGAACTGCAGCCTACCAGGCTCCTCCGTCCATGGGATTTTCTAGGCAAAAGTACTGGAGTGGGGTGCCATTGCCTTCTCCATTTGGGTGGTAATTAAGGTTAAATGAACTCATAGGGGTAGGGTCCTAATCCAATGTGACTGGAGTCTTTATATGAAGAGAAAAATCTCTCCTCTCTCTCTCCCCCAAATACACACATACCCACAGCCATACTCCCCTGCCACCCCTACCCCTCCTCGAGGAAAGGCCATTTAAGCACACAGCAAGAAGGTAGCTATTTGCAAGCCAGGAAGAGAACCTTCACCAGAAACCAGCTATACTAGATTTTGATCTGGCACTTCTCAGCGTCCATAACTGTCAGACAATAAATCTCTGTTCTTTAAACCACCCAGCCTGTGATAGTTTGTTATGGCAGCCTGAGCTGAATGTAGAAGGTTGGGGAGATAAATTCCTCGTCCTGCTATCTTTACATTATAATTGATTTGGAGCAAGTTATTTAATCTCTTTGAGTTTAGTTTCCAACAGTAAAATAAAAATAATAAATGATGCTTTATGGTGTTTTTGTGAGAATCAAAAAAGACTATATGGTTCTTGGGAAATAGTGGATGTTCAGCAATTACGAAATTTCCATCAATCAGGTTACAGATGGTGAACAGGGTCTTAGGTACACAAGACACATTTGTGAAAGAAACAAATAGCTCCTGCTCTGATGAAGCTTACTGGATTCTACATTTTTCAGTGAAAAGATTAGTCCTGCTATTATGTTTAAAAATTTTTTCATGCGTAGTCCTGTGCCCAGTGTTCAAATGCCTGCTTAATGAAAAAGACATTTTCTTCTCATTGTTAATGAAGGTGTTTCCTATACACTATTAGTGTGATTCCATTAAGTGTAGTGTAAGAGGTATATATTACAGTGCTAAGCAAGTGTCTTCATTTTAAAGAGTAACATAAAATACTCATTCATAATTTAGCCTGCATTTGTGTATTCAATTTCCCTCAGCTTTTTTGAAGGGTTTATATTTCCTGCCCTGAATTCTACTGAAGAATGCAATGCTAACTTTTTGAATGTCCAACATTAATTTGGGGTGATAAGGGACTACAGTTGACCCTTGAACAACCTCGAGCAATGTGGGGATTAGGAACACAGACCCTTATAGTAAAAGATCCTGGTATTGTATTATAGTTGGTTTTCCATGTCCTTGGTCTGGCATTCTCAGTAGATTCAACCAACCACAGATTATGTAGTCTTTAGTATGTATGTATTGAAAAAAAAAATTTGTGTAAAAGTTGACCCAGGCAGTTCAAACCCATGTTGTTCAAGGGCCAACTGAATAAAGTTTGTCACTCAGAGAAAATAAAATTCATCAAGTTTCTTCTTTAAAATAACAACTCTCACAATCTGCAATAGGAAGCAGTATATTATGAATTAAATGGAGAAGATATTGACTGTAGTATTTTTCAAATATTTTGGCCATTGATGTTGTCTTTTTAACATGTATTCTCTTTATTGAAAAAAAGGCCAAATACAATCGAATTTGTTTACATGAAACTTTAGAACAGGTGAATGTGAAAGTAGATCACCTTTGGATGGAGGTAGGCTTTAAATAGTTTGAATTATACATGAGATAACTTTTAAGGTGGTAAACTGTTTTATATACATATTATTTTAGTGTTTGTTGCACATATACATTTGATCAGATTCATCCAGCTATAGGTCAGAAGACATTTGGTCCATGCCAAAATGTTCTTGAAATTTGGTCTTATCTAAAACATCCAGGAGCATATTTGGTTTTGAATGGAATCTTTTGACATGGACCAAATTTCTCCATGGACATTTTGAACAGTACCAAATATAACCAGATTTCAAGGACCTTTTGATATGGAGCATATGCCTTATGGGTAAAGTGTCTATGAGGTTTTTGACAGGACTAAATGTCCTGCCAGGGTTTAGAATACTTTAACTACTGTGTGGAAGGTCTGCTAAGTTTTTTTGCACACATATGTTACAAATAAATCACAAAATCCTATGCTTTCCCTTCACCCTGGTTCACTGGCTGATGTTCTGCACCAAGTAACCTGCAAGTACAGCCACATAAAATTCTGTGACATGCAAACCTGCCCCTCCCACATCTTTGGAAAGAGTTGGTTGTTATTGTTCTTTTGTTGCTAAGTCTTGTCCAACTCTTTGTTACCCCATGAACTGCAGTGTGCCAGGCTTCCCTGTCCTTCACTATCTCTGAGTTTGCTCAAACTCATGTCCACTGGGTCAGTAATGCCATCCAACCATCTCATCCTCTGTTGTCCCCTTCTCCTTCTGCCCTCAGTCTTTCCCAGCATCTGGTTTTTTCCCAAAGAGTCAGCTCTTTGCATCAGGTGACCAAAGTATTGGAGCTTCAGCATCAGTTCTTCCAGCAAATATTCAGGGTTGATTTCCTTTAGGATTGACTGATTTGATCCTCTTACTGTCCAAGGGACTCTCAAGAGTCTTCTCCAATACCATAGTTTGAAAGGATCAGTTCTTCAGTGCTCAGGCTTCTTTATGGTCCAACTTTCACATCCGTACATGACTACTGGAAAAACCATAGCTATCACTATATGGACATTTGTCAGCAAGGCGATATTTCTGTTTTATATATGCTGTCTAGGTTTGTCTTAGTTTTTCTTCCAAGGAACAAGCATCTTTGAATTTTGTGGCTGCAGTCACCATCCAGAGTGATTTTGGAGCCCAAGAAAATAAAATCTGTCACTGTTTTCACTTTTCCCCCATCTATTTGCCCTGAAATGATGGGATTGGATGCCATGATCTTTGTTTCTTGAATGTTGAGTTTTCCATCAGCTTTTTCACTCTCCTCTTTCAACCTGACCAAGAGGCTCTTTACTTCCTTTTTGCTTTCTGCCTTTAGGGTGGTATCATCTGTATATATGCGATTATTGATATTTCTCCCAGCAGTCTTGATTCCAGCTTGTGATTCATCCAGCCCAGCATTTCACATGATGTACTCTGCATAGAAGTTAAATAAGGGTGACAATATACAGCTTTGACATACTCCTTTCCCAATTTTGAATGAGTCCATTGTTCCATGTCCAGTTCTAACTTGCTTCGTTAAGAAGCATACAGATTTCTCAGGAGACAGGTAAGGTAGTCTGATATTCCCATCTTTTTAAGGATTTTCCACCATTTGTTGTGATTTACACAGTCAAAGGCTATAGCATAGTGAATGAAGCAGAAGTAGATGTTTTCTGGAATTCCCTTGCTTTTTCTATGATGCAGTGAATGTTGGCAATTATATCTCTGGTTCCTCTGCCTTTTCTAAATCCAGCTTGTACCTCTGGAAGTTCACATACTGCTGAAGGTTAACTCAAAGGATTTTGAGAATTTCCTTGCTAGCATGTGAAATGAGTGCAATTGTCTGGTAGTTTGAACATTCTTCGGCATTGCCTTTCTTTGAGAGTGGAGTGAAAACTGACCTTTTCTAGTCCTGTGGCCGTTGCTGAATTTTCCAAATTTGCTGGCATATTGAGTGCAGCATTTTAACCCTGTCATCTTTTAGGATTTTAAATAGCTAGGTTGGAATTTTTTATCTGAGGCTTCTTTGTTTTATCCAAGGACAACCTCCTTAAGATGGATGTTTTGTTATTTTAGTTTAAAAATGTTTAGAAAGAAAAGATGTGTTGCTTTTCTTTCAGCTTTAACTTTGTGTTAAAGGGAGAATTGTCTTTGTTGTATATGACCTCACTGTTAGATGAGAACTTGGTAGAAGTTGCAAATACACAATGTTGGTCTGTCAAGCTCCTTCAATTCTAATGTACCCATTAATAATAAGAGTTTGTTAAACAAATGAAAAATGTCAGAAGAAAATGCAAGACAATGTAGGAAGTTGTAACACTAGACCCAAATAGAACCAGTCCTAGTAATTTAGAATATATGGCAATGTGAAATGTGAGCCTAAGCTTTTCTTACAAAGGGAATCTTTTCACATAATGCAATGGTTGTTTTCCTGTTATAACTCACACTGTTTTTAAGCAACACCTTCAGGACAGACTCACAGTTAACCATAAAAATTTATCTTCAGATCAGTAGGTACTGTGTTGAATTTCAGTCTCAAATTTGTAAGCAGCTGGCTTTGTGACTCAGAGTTTATCATTTGTCTGCTCTGAACTTCATTTCCCTCCTTTATGAAAATAAGGGTAAAGACAAGATTGAGGGCAGGAGGAGAAAGGGACGACAGAGGATGAGATGGTTGGATGGCATCACCTACTCAATGGACATGGGTTTGGGTGGATTCTGGGAGTTGGTGATGGACAGGGAGGCCTGGCGTGATGCAGTTCATGGGGCTGCAAGGAGTCGGACACGACTGAGTGACTGAACTGAACTGAACACCATTGTTTTTGAGAAGTTTGAAATTTAAAAATTGTTTTCCTCTTTAAATTTATCAACAAAGAAAATTGATTCCTCTGTAATTTGAGCATTGTGAAATCTCTTATTTATCTTTATTTTATTTAAAAAAATTATTGTACAGGGTACTGTGTTGAAGTAATTGAGTAGAAAATGACAACCCGTTCCGGTATTCTTGCCTAGGAAATCCCATGGATGGAGAAGACTTGTAGGCTACAGTTAGTGGGGCCACAAAGAGTCACACACAACTGAGCATGAGTACAGTAGGAAAAAAATGTAATATGGACATAAGCAAAAGGATTTGCTATATTCTACGTGATCTTAACCGATGGAGAAATTTGTATTCTGTTTTCATGAGACTTTGAGAATTCCTATTTGTCAGAAACTATATTTATTCAATATTACTAATCTTTCTGGTACATTTTCTTCTGTTTTTGCTTCTGAATGCAAATATATTTAATGAGACATATGAGCAGTATTCTGGGACCTGTAGCCTGAGCCCTATCTGATGGATAGTTAAGCGTCACACTTTCTCTATTTCTTATTTGTCTTTTTCACTGTGGATTTGGGGAACACTCTTCTTTTCTTATCTCATTGCACTTGGGAATTTATATGGGAACAAACGAGCAATTTCTCCCAATTTAATTTATTTAGAAAACAGTCATCTGACTTTATTAAAACACCCAGGTGTTTTCCGTTCCTATAGTATCAGTTTTCTGTAATCTACAGAGATGATGCATCTTCCTGAAACATTGGGTTTCTGTTTCCTGAGTTTCTCAAAACAGTTTTCAGAAATTAGTTTATGAAAAGCAATCCTACACACAGTGGGTGTTTAAAATGGTATTTCCAATGAAAACAGTTAAGTTAGCCAGCTTATCAGATGTTTCAAAGGAACATAATGGAAAAGTTATTTATTTGAATGCATCAGTCCTGTGCAGCATTTGTATTAGCTTTCCAGCTCATCTCATAGGAAAAATATACTTTATTAATCTATATCTGCACTTCTTAAATTTCATAAATGTTGTCTTGAAAGTGTTCATTCAGTGAAGGAGAAAGGATTTGGGTGTTTCTAAAATTGAGGTTCATGCCAAGTAATCAGCTGTTGATAAGAATGTCATCAGGCTGTATCATGATTTTATTTGAGAACAACTGAAAAGTTCCATGAAATACAGTTTTGAGGACTAAAGTAGAAGAAAACAGTAGCTTTATACTAAGTGGGGAAGGTTCCCAGGTTCCAATAGGAAGTATTAGAGCAAACTCTTAATTCCATCGTAGGATCAGTACTGGGGTACTGAATCAGATTTGAGATTCATAAGGTTATAGAGAAATATGAAGTTCTCAGACTCAGAATTTAAACACGATTTTTTAAATGAAGTATTCATATTGCATATTTTGGTGGAGTTAATGAGATGAAAGCATGTTATCAAAAAACAGTACCTTGATTTGATTTTAATGGAAAAATGAGATCTTTGCAAATTTATAGACTATGCTTAATGGAGATCTTACACTGAACTATGGTGTCATAATAATGGCTTGCTGCAGAAATAAAAGCATAATTTGCCTGACTTCTGACTCAAAAGGTGAAATAAAGAGCACAGCAAGATGGAAATAGTGATCACTCTGAAATCATTAAGATTTTATTGGATTTACATCCTGACTCACTGTGAGCTGTTGTGTGCCTCCAGAATGAATTTTATCTTCTCAATTCAATTTTTTTAAGGTATAAAAATGGGAAGACTGCTACCTCCTTTCAGGAATGCCTTGAAGAATAAATGAAATGATGTAGTCAACACACCTAGGATGGTGTCCAGGGCTTCCCAGGTGGTGATAGTGGTCAAGAACCTGCCTCCCAATGCAGGAGACATAAGAGACACAGATTTGATCCCTGGGTCAGAAAGATCCCCTGGAGGAGGGCATGGCAATCCCTCTTCCAGGGAATTAGAGGCTTCCCTGGTAGCTCAGCTGGTAAAGTATCCACCTGCAATGCAGGAGGCCCTGCTTTGGTTCCTGGGTTGGTAAGATCCCCTGGAGAAGAGACAGGGTACCCACTCTGGTATTCATGGACTTGCCTGGTGGCTCAGATGGTAAAGAATCCACCTGCAATGCAGGAGACCTGGGTTCGATCCCTGGGTTGGGAAGATCCCTTGGAGGAGGGCTTGGCAACCCACTCTAATATTGGGCTTCTCTGGTGGCTCAGACAGTAAAGTATCTGCCTGCATTGTGGGAGACCTGGGTTCGATCCCTTGGCCTCAAGATCCCTGGAGGAGGGCATGGCAACCCATTCCAGTATTCTTGCCTGGAGAATTCCATGGACAGAGGAGCCTGGGAGGCTACAGTCCATGAGGTCACAAAGAGTTGGACACAACTGAGGAACCAACACACAAAACACGCATCTCTAGGCAGACATTAAGGCATTGGGTATTAAAGCAAATACCCTGGCTTCTTTGTGTGTGTATTCTGGCAAAGAGGATGGACAAGAGATAAATACAGTTGACCAATGAACAACGGGTGACATTGCTTTACAAGTCGGAAACATGCCTATAACTTTATAGTCAGATCTCAGTATCTCTGGTTCTGCATCTATGTATTTGACCAACTGTGAATCAGGTAGCACTATGGAAGAGCTTACTGGAAAAATCTGCCTATAAGTGGACCCATGCAGTTCAAACCTGTCATTCAAGTGTCATGTGGGTATAGTGAAACACCAAGAAAAACAAATCTGGGAAAGAAGAGAGCATGTAAAAGAGAGCCAAAAAGGACTCTCCGGAGGTATTTACTGAGGAGGGACTAGAAAGAAGTTAAGGGGGTGAACCCCTAGGGGATAAGGCCTTCAGGCAAAGCCAGGGAGGAGCAGCAGGACAGGAGACAATGAGACAATGTATTAGAAATGTGTGAGGGTCAGGGAGCCTGGAAAGGATGAAATGGGGAAGATCACACAGTTTTTTTTTTTTTTTTTAAGGTAAATGCATTTTATTTATTTATTTAAATGTTTTGGCTGCACCATGAACCATGTGGGAAGTTAGTTCCCTGACCAGGGATTTTTTTTTTTTTAAACTAGATAATTTTATTTTATTTTTTAAATTTTATTTAATTTTTAAACTTTACAATATTGAATTGGTTTTGCCAAATATCAAAATGAATCCGCCACAGGTATACATGTGTTCCCCATCCTGAACCCTCCTCCCTCCCCATACCATCCCTCTGGGTTGTCCCAGTGCACCAGCCCCAAGCATCCAGTATCGTGCATCGAACCTGGACTGGCGACTTGTTTCATATATGATATTATACATATTTCAATGCCATTCTCCCAAATCATCCCACCCTCTCCCTCTCCCATAGAGTCCAAAAGACTGTTCTATACATCAGTGTCTCTTTTGCTGTCTCATATACAGGGTTATTGTTACCATCTTTCTAAATTCCATATATATGCATTAGTATACTGTATTGGTGTTTTTCTTTCGGGCTTACTTCACTCTGTATAATAGGCTCCAGTTTCATCCACCTCATTAGAACTGATTCAAATGTATTCTTTTTAATGGCTGAGTAATACTCCATTGTGTATAGGTACCACAGCTTTCTTATCCATTCATCTGCTGATGGACATCTAGGTTGCTTCCATGTCCTGGCTATTATAAACAGTGCTGTGATGAACATTGGGGTACACGTGTCTCTTTCCCTTCTGGTTTCCTCAGTGTGTATGCCCAGCAGTGGGATTGCTGGATCATAAAGCAGTTCTATTTCCAGTTTTTTAAGGAATCTCCACACTGTTCTCCATAGTGGCTGTACTAGTTTGCATTCCCACCAACAGTGTAAGAGGGTTCCCTTTTCTCCACACCCTCTCCAGCATTTATTGCTTGTAGACTTTTGATCACAGCCATTCTGAACACCTCCCATAATATTGGAAATAAAAGCAGAAATAAACAAATGGGACCTAATTAAACTTAAAAGCTTCT
Organism: Bison bison bison; assembly: GCF_000754665.1. Lineage (NCBI taxonomy): Eukaryota > Metazoa > Chordata > Mammalia > Artiodactyla > Bovidae > Bison > Bison bison. Next base: position 344,065 of record NW_011494712.1, read on the forward strand.
GCACAACAAAGGAAACTAAGCAAGGTGAAAAGACAGCCTTCAGAATGGGAGAAAATAATAGCAAATGAAGCAACTGACAAACAACTAATCTCAAAAATATACAAGCAACTCCTACAGCTCAATTCCAGAAAAATAAATGACCCAATCAAAAAATGGGTCAAAGAACTAAATAGAGATTTCTCCAAAGAAGACAGACAGATGGCTAACAAACACATGAAAAGATGCTCAACATCACTCATTATCAGAGAAATGACCAGGGATTAAACCTGCACCTATTGCATTGAAAGCTAGGAGTCTTAACCACTGGACTGCCAAGGAAGTCTCATGAATTTTTGATTTTTTTTTTTTTTTGGTATAAATTTGAGAGAGGACTTAGTTTGAATAAGAAAGTCATATAATCTGGTTTGAAGGCAATGGCACCCCACTCCAGTACTCTTGCCTGGAAAATCCCATGGACGGAGGAGCCTGGCGGGCTGCAGTCCGTGGGGTCACTAAGAGTCAGACATGACTGAGCGACTTCACTTTCACTTTTCACTTTCATGCATTGGAGAAGGAAATGGCAACCCACTCCAGTGTTCTTGCCTGGAGAATCCCAGGGACAGGGGAGCCTGGTGGGCTTCCATTTATGGGGTCGCACAGAGTTGGACACTACTGAAGCGACTTAGCAACAGCAGCAGCGGCATAATCTGTTTTATGTATTAAACTACCATTGTGATTACTTTGTGTAAATAGGCTTTACCACTAAGAGCAGCAACAGGGAGACTAGTTAGCAGGTTAAGTAGCAGAAGAGGTGAAAAATAATGGTGGATTAGACATAATGTTTTTGCAATGGCTGTGGTGAGATGGATTCAGTGATGTGATAGATTTTGAGATTGTAGTTGACAAGATATATGCTAATGGAATCACTGTGGAGTGTGGAAAAAAACAAAAATCGTCAAGGATGATTTCAGGTTTAAAGCAGTTATCATTTTGGAGTGTTTACTGTATGTCAGAATAGTAATTCAAAGAGGTGGGTATAATTATGATTAGTATCCCCATTACAGAGTTAAGTTTCCAGAGCCTGTACACTTACCCTCCATAACAGAATACCTTTTAGCAAAGCTAATATTACTAGCTAATAAATAGCACTCCTTAAAATATGATAAAAATAGCAATAATACAATCTGGTATTTGTGTGTGTGGCAGCTTTATAAAATTTAAGGTTCATGGAAGGCCCTATGAATATTCTTAACAGTTTAATCTGTTCTCTCCTACAAAAGAAGAAACTATCACAATTTTTACCTGGGCTGAAAGGAATTACTGAGAATGATTTTATTTATGTGTATTTTCCTAATGAGCATTTTGAGCCAAGAATAAAGACTAGTAGCTATTTCTAATTATTTTAAAAAGTATATGGTCTGCAATTTATTATTTTTTTCTTCTCTTTTTTATTTTTAATTATTTTAATTGGAGAACAATTACTTTGCATTATTGTGATTTTTTTTTTTTTTTGGCAATACATCAACATGAATTGGCCACAGTTATACCTGTGAACTCCCCTCCTACTTGCCTCCCCACCCTATCTATCTGGGTTGTCCCATAGCACCTGCTTTGGGTACCCTGCTTCTTGCATTGAACTTGCACTAGAAATCTATTTTACATATGGCAATGTACATGTTTCAGTGGTATTCTCAAAAATCATCCCACTCTTGCCTTCTCTTGTTGTGTCCAAATGTCTGTTCTTTACATCTATGTTTCCTTTGTTGTAATTGATTAACGTTTCTTCAACTGACCAAGTTATTTTTACCAATTCATTAGCTCCTATCTCAGCCCTGATATTAGACACATCCTAGCAAATACTTTTGGAGAAGGCAATGGCACCCCACTCCAGTACTCTTGCCTGGAAAATCCCATGGACGGAGGAGCCTGGTAGGCTGCAGTCCATGGGGTCTGGAAGAGTCGGACACGGGACATGACTGAGCGACTTCACTTTCACTTTTCACTTTCATGCATTGGAGGAGGAAGTGGCAACCCACTCCAGTGTTCTTGCCTGGAGAATCCCAGGGACGGGGGAGCCTGATGGGCTGCTGTCTGTGGGGTCGCACAGAGTCGGACACGACTGAAGCGACTTAGCAGCAGTAGCAGCAGCAGCAAATACTTTGGACAAAAAAAGATACTTAGTGCATTTACAAAAAATGCTTTTATTCCAAGTATTCCTCAGATTTCCTTTTATCAATTCAAATTAGTTCAAATCAGTTAATGTAACTCTACAATTGCTTTACTTTTTCAAGCATTTATGAATTTAATAAATATACCTAATTACTTCTATTAATAAAATATACTATTGTGCATTCACAACCCACTCCAGTATTGGGCTTCCCTGGTGGCTCAGATGGTAAAGAATCTGCCTGCAATGCAGGAGACCTGGATTCAATCCCTGGGTCAGGAAGATCTGCTTGGAAAAGGAAATGCCTACCCAGTCCAGCATTCTTGCCTGGAAAATTCCATGGACGGAGGAGCCTGGGAGGCTGCAGTCCAATGGGGTTGCAAAGTGTTGTGCACAACTGATAACTTTCCCTTTCATTTTCATTATTAAATTATAATATACTAAAAAGTTGTTATCTCTGAAGCTCAAACTGTTGATACCTCGGTTAGGATGTTCCAGCAGTCTTCATATTCTGTATTAACTTGATAAACTGCTGTAATTCCCTGGACCATAGATGCCTCATAATCAAATATTTCTTCAAAACTAAAATGCAGCTTTCTAAGTAGAAAGGTAACTTGAAATAAAGAATAATGTACATTTTTCAGTTGTTTACTTTCTCAACAGTGTGACTAGTCCTCACCTTGCTGCTGTTGCTGCTGCTAAGTCGCTTCAGTCGTGTCCGACTCTGTGCGACCCCATAGACGGCAGCCCACCAGGCTCCCCCGTCCCTGGGATTCTCCAGGCAAGAACACTGGAGTGGGTTGCCATTTCCTTCTCCAATGCATGAAAGTGAAAAGTGAAAGGGAAGTCGCTCAGTCGTGTCCGACTCTTAGCGACCCCATGGACTACAGCCTACCAGGCTCCTCCATCCATGGGATTTTCTAGGCAAGAGTACTGGAGTGGGGTACCATTGCCTTCTCCGAGTCCTCACCTTGGTTTCTAGTAAATCTGGACAAGGCCTTTGGTTTCCCATAGCAATGTCCTATACAAAATAGCTTTGCCGAAATAAATTCTGCTTCTAATTCAAGAAAATGAGCAGTTAAGAACTGGTGATAGGCTAGAATGTGAGTCTCTTTGTAGGACATTCACCCTCCAAGTTGTCTCATGCCACACTGTATGGATAGGACACAGCCCCCAAAGTCTGTGTGCACTTATCATCATTGTAGTCATACGTGTAGAGGATTTTACCCTCATTTAAGAGATGAGAGAAATGGGTTCACATGCCACACGTAGAAGCAGTGGTCTGAGTAGCTCAAAGCTGCATTTCTGGAACAAGTTTAAAATTTTCACCTCACCATTCCCTAGGGTGATCTAGGGAAGTTCATATGCTCTCTGCCTCTGAGTTTTTCCAATGGCAAATGAGGACAACAATACGAACAACTTAAAAAATTATGAAAATTATATAGTATGATAGATATAAGACCTCTTATCATATTGTGCAAAATCAAATTATCAATAAATGTTAGCTTTTGTTGTTCCCAGCAATTTATGCTGATGTCACAAAGTCAGTACATGGTTAAACTAGATCTTAAACTTAGGCCATTTTACTCTGTAGAGTTTTTATTGGCTCTATACCACAGCTGCTTTTACACAAATCATGTACTTTATTTTTAGTCATGACCATTATTTTGTATTACAGGAAAACTTTACTGCTACAGGGGTTAAGAGATATTCTATCAGTACTATAGTTCTTCTTTATATCATGCTATACTTGCTGAATGCTAGGACCCTGGCTAAAGTTGTGAAGGTTACATCCCGGTTCTACAGTGGGCTGGTAATACTATTTTAACTTCTATGCATGAAAATTTTCTCCTTCAGAAAATAGGGACAAATATCCAAAAGACTTCTTTTGGAAATTAAATGAAAAGTAGGGTACGTATATATGAATATTATATATGTGCATGCAAATTGATATATGTATACAGATGTATATACATATATAAAGGGCTTCCCTGCTGGCTCAGCAGTAAAGAATTCATCTGCCAGTACAGGAGATATTGGAGACACTTGGTCCATCCCTGGGTTCGGAAGATCCTTGCAAAAGGAAACGGCAACCCATTCCAGTGTTCTTAACCTGGGAAATCCCATGGACAGAGGAGCCTGGTGGGTTATAGTCCATGGGGTCTCAAGAATTGGATACAACTTAGTGGGGTGAACTCTGGGAGTTGGTGATGGACAGAGAGACCTGGTGTGCTGCGATTCATGGGGTCGCAAAGAGTCAGACACAACTGAGTGACTGAACTGAACTAGTGACTAAACAGCAACAACAATGAACATGTATGTGTATGAGTGTCCCACATGTGAATCATGGTATGGATTTTGTATGGAATATGTTACATAAATATGAAATCCATACCATGAGTTTTCCATATATGAATATAAAATTCAACCATAATTCACATGTGGAATCCTCCTAAATCCTAATATAATCTGGTAAAATTTTTCAAGTTTTTGACATGGGGTATACTAGCTTGAACCTGAAGATCACTTTCTATTTTGGAATGAACCTACCCTGTTTTGTTCTGTTTTTGAATAAGTTTAGCTGGTAGGCTGCAGTCTATGGGGTCGCTAAGGGTCAGACATGACTGAGCGACTTCACTTTCACTTTTCACTTTCATGCATTGGAGAAGGAAATGGCAACCCATTCCAGTGTTCTTGTCTGGAGAATCCCAGGGACGGGGGGCCTGATCGACTGAAGTGACTTAGCAGCAGCAGCAGCAGCAGCAGCAGGGAAGCAAATGGATGTTGGTTTCTTTCAAGATCTCATTTATGAACTAACCTTTTCTTGATCATTGATGAGCTATATAAACAAGCATCTCAATAATTGATGAAATAAATTGATCACAGTTTTTGTGATTGATCACAGAATGATTGATCATAATGATTGATTACAAAAATTCAAAGAAGGATTTTAAGGTTCAAGAGTATATATCTTTATTTCCTTTTTATAAAACTTTTGACAGTCTTGTATTAACTATCTAATTACTCTTAAGTGTGGCTGAAATGTCATCTTATAATAAAACACACCTTCTGGTGACTTTTTGAATTTTAGAATAGCAGCTGCTTTCACTGCTTGCTTTCTCATGCGTTTTCCTGAGTGATCCTCCCAATAACACTGAAAAGTACCATCTGCATGTTGTAGGTGTAAAAATTAAGGTATACAGTAAATAATGTGACTGTGTTTTAAGTGATTACAAGAAAAATCAATCTTATGTTTTTCTAGGTTGGTATAGCACCTTTTTTTCCCTATGCTAAAATTGACCCTGTATTCATATTATTATTAATTTTGAAAGCTCCTAAACTTTGCAAATCTACCATAAAGCCTTAAACAATGATGCCATTGTCTGTTGATTAAATCTACTAATCATGTGGGGCTCAGTTAAGTTTGAATTTCATTATCAGGTATTGTTCCTGGCTGGTGTTTTCTGATTAGGTCATAAACTGCTGACAAAGGATTGAGACTGTCTTGGTGTTTGTACCTCTCTTTGTGTATAGATTGATACCAGTGATATGATAATTATACGGCATGTCTTTCAAGACTGAATGAAAATATCTAGGATTGGAAAGACATAGGTTTCAGAGCCATGCTAACTTGAGTTTAAATCTGATTTTTGCCACTGCTTATCTGAGTGACTTCTCATATTCTAGCTGTGTGACTTTAGGCAGTATTGAAGTGAAGTGTTAGTTGCTCAGTTGTGTTCAACTCTTTGCAACACCATGGACTGTAGCCCTCCAGGCTTCTCTGTTCATGGAATTCTTCAGGTCAGAATACCAGAGTGGGTAGTCATTCGCTTCTCCAGGGGATCTTTCCAACCCAGGGATCAAACCCAGGTATCCTGAATTGTAGGTGGATTCCTTACCATCTGAACCACCAGGGAAGTCCATTTCTTCATCTATAAAATGTGACTAATAATCCTTTTCTACCATAGCCATTACAGAAATTAAAATAACAAATTTACGCCAAATGCCAGCATTCCTGACTTATAAAAGGTGTGCAAACATTGTTAGTCTTTCCAATTCCATCATCTTTTTATATTTTAAGATAAATTTATTTCAATAAATAATTTTATTTTCAAACCAGTGTTCTACAGAACCACTAATGCTCTTGGTTTTGGATTCAGGTTATTCAATTAAAAAAAGTAAATATGACTTTCATCCTTATAAGTGAATTTTGTTCTTTGGCTCTTATTTTCAATCAGAGTTTTAACTCTGCACTTTTCATTTAAATAATCTTAAAAAGATTTTGCCATGAAATTCATCTGAATATATAAAATATGTAAGAAAAGTATGAATGAGTCTGTATACATATTGCCTTTTAATAATCATAGACCATGAATGTATAAGATGGATAGCCCCTAACAGCTTTCCGAGTGATTATATAAAGCTTTTGAATCCAAGTCATTAGGAAAATGGATGGTGGACAGCAAAGAGCCGTGGGTTATTGACATAGTTGGAAGACGTATTAAAAGAGAGAGCTGAAACTGGGTGGGAGATGCAGTATATAATCCACCTGCAATATAAGCAGTATATAGCTATTTTTCTAACTATAAATTATGCCAGCGGGCTCCTTTTAAAAATCAAATCTAATCACACTAAACTCTATGCTTTCAAAACATTTCTCAGGGTTTGTGTGTGTTGTCATAAATTATGAAGTCAGAGAAGCTTATTTTGAATAAAAGTCCTGATTCCAACAGAGATAAGCATGTGAAATGAAGTAAGATCCCATAGCACTTTTTAAGTGCTATGTCTTAGTTTCATTGTTTGTCCCGATTTCATTGTTTATAAAATCAGGATAACATTCATTTCTAATATACCCATCCTTCAGTTAAAAACAAAACAACAGTGAAAACAGACCTCCTTTTGTGCTTTATTTATGAAATAACTTTTATAATGAATCCAGTCACCTTATCTGAGCTCTTTATTTTTCAACTTTCTTAGCTCCTGATACCACATGTTCTGTCTTTATCCTTTGCATCTTAGACTTGATGGTTTAAAATGCTCCTCAGATATTGTTGTAGTTATTTCTGGAAACTGTGATTTGAACTTACTTCACCTGCTTCCTTTTGATCTGGATAAAACACTGGCAGACTATTGTTGCCCAGTCGTGGCCTACCAGATTTCCCCAGCTCCCACAAAATGGACAAATTCAGAAGAGATTGAAAATTGAGAAGTTGAGTCATAGCTGTTTTCAAATGAGTACAAAAGGACTCACATCCTATAAAATTTCACAGGGCTTATCTTAGACAGTGACGATGTTAATGTTAATGTAAATGTTAATGCCAAACCTAAATAAACATGTTCAATTGCTCAGTCATGTCTGATATAAACATGAGCCACAAACATAACTTTATAATAGTTTCCTCTTTCCTTTCCTGTGAAATGAAAACCAACAATATCCTTATCCTTGTCATATGACTTAAAAGCATAGATTGATTCCTTATAGTACTTAGCTTTTAAGCCTTCTAAGCATCAACTTTCCTTTGCTAGCTTAGTAGTTTTCTTGTAAAAATTTAGAAAATAATTTATAGTTATCATATTTGACTCATTAGGGTTTTATACTGTTTTTCTTATTCTGACTGTAACAAAAAAAATCCGTATAAATCGCACAGCAAGCATATATTTATTTTTATAAAGGGAAACCTGCAACTCATTGTGATGGAAACAAATAATTTATGATCAACTACTGCTTCTCCTCCATCTTCTTCCTCCTCCTCATCCTCTTTATAGGATAAACTTAGCTGTTAAACTAGGTCTTCTTAACGTGTACTGCCTTATTCCAAATCTCATTGTTTCTTTTTTTTTTTTTAGCTTTAGCTTTTTATTTATTTTTTTAAAATTTTATTTTATTTTTAAACTTTACAATATTGTATTAGTTTTGCCAAATATCAAAATGAATCCACCACAGGTATACATGTGTTCCCCATCCTGAACCCTCCTCCCTCCCCATACCATCCCTCTGGGTCGTCCCAGTGCACTAGCCCCAAACATCCAGTATCGTGTATCGAACCTGGACTGGCAGCTCGTTTCTTACATGATATTTTACATGTTTGAATGTCATTCTCCCAAATCTTACCACCCTCTCCCTCTCCTACAGAGTCCAAAAGACTGTTCTATACATCAGTGTCTCTTTTGCTGTCTCGTACACAGGGTTATTGTTTCCATCTTTCTAAATTCCATATATATGCGTTAGTATACTGTATTGGTGTTTTTCCTTCTGGCTTACTTCACTCTGTATAATAGGCTCCAGTTTCATCCACCTCATTAGAACTGATTCAAATGTATTCTTTTTAATGGCTGAGTAATATTCCATTGTGTATATGTACCACTGCTTTCTTATCCATTCATCTGCTGATGGACATCTAGGTTGCTTCCATGTCCTGGCTATTATAAACAGTGCTGTGATGAACATTGGGGTACACGTGTCTCTTTCTCTTCTGGTTTCCTCAGTGTGTATGCCCA
>NW_011494712.1:352808-353778 GCF_000754665.1 Bison bison bison
TGGGTCATTTATTCTTCTGGAGTTGAGCTGTAGGAGTTGCTTGTATATTTTTGAGATTAGTTGTTTGTCAGTTGCTTCATTTGCTATTATTTTCTCCCATTCTGAAGGCTGTCTTTTCACCTTGCTAATAGTTTCCTTTGATGTGCAGAAGCTTTTAAGGTTAATTAGGTCCCATTTGTTTATTTTTGATTTTATTTCCAATATTCTGGGAGGTGGGTCATAGAGGATCCTGCTGTGATGTATGTCAGAGAGTGTTTTGCCTATGTTCTCCTCTAGGAGTTTTATAGTTTCTGGTCTTACGTTGAGATCTTTAATCCATTTTGAGTTTATTTTTGTGTATGGTGTTAGAAAGTGCTCTAGTTTCATTCTAGTGGTTGACCAGATTTCCCAGCACCACTTGTTAAAGAGATTGTCTTTAATTCATTGTATATTCTTGCCTCCTTTGTCAAAGATAAGGTGTCCATATATGCGTGGATTTATCTCTGGGCTTTCTATTTTATTCCATTGATCTATATTTCTGTCTTTGTGCCAGTACCATACTGTCTTGATAACTGTGGCTTTGTAGTAGAGCCTGAAGTCAGGTAGGTTGATTCCTCCAGTGCCATTCTTCTTTCTCAAGATCGCTTTGGCTATTCGAGGTTTTTTGTATTTCCATACAAATTGTGAAATTATTTGTTCTAGCTCTGTGAAGAATACTGTTGGTAGCTTGATAGGGATTGCATTGAATCTATAAATTGCTTTGGGTAGTATACTCATTTTCACTATATTGATTCTTCCAATTCATGAACATGGTATATTTCTCCATCTATTAGTGTCCTCTTTGATTTCTTTCACCAGTGTTTTATAGTTTTCTATATATAGGTCTTTAGTTTCTTTAGGTAGATATATTCCTAAGTATTTTATTCTTTCCGTTGCAATGGTGAATGGAATTGTTTCCTTAATTTCTCTTTCAGTTTTCTCATTATTAGTG
>NW_011494712.1:353878-354463 GCF_000754665.1 Bison bison bison
AACATTGGGGTACACGTGTCTCTTTCTCTTCTGGTTTCCTCAGTGTGTATGCCCAGCAGTGGGATTGCTGGATCATGAAGCAGTTCTATTTCCAGTTTTTTAAGGAATCTCCACACTGTTCTCCATAGTGGCTGTACTAGTTTGCATTCCCACCAACAGTGTAAGAGGGTTCCCTTTTCTGCACACCCTCTCCAGCATTTATTATTTGTAGACTTTTGGATCGCAGCCATTCTGACTGGTGTGAAATGGTACCTCATAGTGGTTTTGATTTGCATTTCTCTGATAATGAGTGATGTTGAGCATCTTTTCATGTGTTTGTTAGCCATCTGTATGTCTTCTTTGGAGAAATGTCTATTTAGTTCTTTGGCCCATTTTTTGATTGGGTCATTTATTCTTCTGGAGTTGAGCTGTAGGAGTTGCTTGTATATTTTTGAGATTAGTTGTTTGTCAGTTGCTTCATTTGCTATTATTTTCTCCCATTCTGAAGGCTGTCTTTTCACCTTGCTAATAGTTTCCTTTGATGTGCAGAAGCTTTTAAGGTTAATTAGGTCCCATTTGTTTATTTTTGATTTTATTTCCAATATT
>NW_011494712.1:354563-379484 GCF_000754665.1 Bison bison bison
TAGTCATTGATTAGCTCTAGTAATTTTCTGGTGGAATCTTTAGGGTTTTCTATGTAGAGGATCATGTCATGTGCAAATAGTGAGAGTTTTACTTCTTCTTTTCCAATTTGGATTCCTTTTATTTCTTTTTCTGCTCTGATTGCTGTGGCCAAAACTTCCAAAACTATGTTGAATAGTAATGGTGAAAGTGGGCACCCTTGTCTTGTTCCTGACTTCTCATTGTTTCTTGCTTGAATTATTATTTTTATATTTCTGTTTCTACCTTCATTAATCCACTATCTACATGTCCAATTTTACATCTTCTGTTTTGGTTTTTGTTTTTAAGATTCAGAAATTTAAAAAACATGTTGAAATGGTTCAAGGACCATAAAAATGACTCATATTCCTAATTTCAAAATAGGTTGTCTTAAATATTTTGATATATTTGCTTCTAACTTTGTTTATTTATATCATTATTTAAAAATGTCATTAGGGTGCTATATGAATGCAGTCAGTTCAGTTCAGTTGCTCAGTCATGTCTGACTCTTTGTGACCCCATGGACTGCAGCATGCCAGACTTCCCTGTCTATCACCAACTCTTGGAGCTTATTCAAACTCATGTCCATCTAGTCAGTGATGTCATCCAACCATCTCATCCTCTGTCATCCCCTTCTCCTCCTGCCTTCAATCTTTCCCAGCATCAGGGTCTTTTCCAAGGAGTCAATTCTTTGCATCAGGTGGCCAAAGTATTGGAGTTTCAGCTTCAGCATCAGTCCTTCCAATGAATATTCAGGACTGATTTCCTTTAGGATGGACTGGTTGGATTTCCTTGCAGTCCAAGGGATTCTCAAGAGTCTTCTTGAACACCACAGTTCAAAAGTATCAATTCTTTGATGCTCAGCTTGCTTTATAGTCCAACTCTCACATCCATACATGACTTCTGGAAAAACCATAGCTTTGACTAGACAGACCTTTGTTGGCAAATAATATGCTGTCTAGGTTGGTCATAGCTTTTCTTCCAGGGAGCAAGTGTCTTTTAATTTCATGGCTGAAGTTACCATCTTCAGTGATTTTGAATGCAATAGCTTTCTTTTAAAAAGTAGATCATTGCAAATAAAGCTGACTTGGACTTTCACTGGCCTAATATCATTTAACTGAGTACTTCTTAGAGGCAAAGTAGGTTAACCAAAACCTCCAGCTAAAATAAAGCTTTCATCAGCTTGTAACTGATGTATACAGGTAGATTCTGTTTTATGTATTATACTGTGATCCCATAGATGTAAATCCCTCTCATATTCTAAAAGCTTGCTGAATATCCATAACTAAACATACTTCTGTCCAGACAGCTGACAAGTTGTCATAGTTGTCCAGACAACTTTATGTCTTTGTTCACAAAATCCTACTCTGTAGGTTCCTGAGAAATACTGTAGGAATCTTTTAGGCAAAGGTGATTCTGCTTCTTTCAAGACCTCTTTATGATCCTTTCTCTGTTATGGAAGTTTTCCTAGTGTTCTGAAGTTGTGAATTCTGTGTAGTCTCACCTGCTAGATTTTGAAGACCCTGAGAGCAGAGGGTTTTTTTCATGTTCATGTTACTCCTCAATCCAAAATGATATTGGATGATGGATCTCAACATGCTTAATAGTATAAAAAGTAGATAAAATGAGGATGATGAGTGCAAAGGATAATGGATGAGGTCAGTAAAAGTTTCAGCTTGGTATTTATTAACTTATATAATACAGTTTTAGGTAAGGTAATAGGGAATAGGGATTAAAAAGTGGCAATGTTTCACAGGTTTCCTTCAGTGCTCATCTAATTCAGTAGATTTCCAGAAGTAAAATATTTGTTCTAGAGAGGAGATACTAAGAAAATGTTCTGTTGAGAAAAGTTAGATTTTAGAATTTTTTTCAAGTGCCTTTTCAAGTGTTGATACTCATTGTCCTCATAGGAAGAAAAATAATAAATGAATTGTCTGTTTCTGTAAACTATTTAGCAGTTGACAGTTCTAAAATAATTTCTTAAAATCTTGATCAAATTATACAAGAGTATTTTTGCTTGTTGTTTTCAGTTTTATGTAACCCCAACTGGAGTGTTTTAATTCCTTAAAGTGCAGAAAAATGGCAACTTATTGATAGACAATCAATGTGAGTTTAATATGTATGTAGAATTAACTTGGAGAAACTATAAGTAATCATGTTTCTGGAGTTATATTGATTTGGTATTGGGGACTAATTTCAATAATTAACAATACTATAGTAATTCAATTGCAGTAAGATTGATATTAATCCAGTAAAAGGAGATTCGGTTATTTTGTGCTTCTAGGTCTTTAGAATTAATTTAACTATACTCATAGATTAGTTAGCTAAAGATTGAAGGAGAGGAATTGATTGATTAGAAAAAAAAGGCTGAATTGAGGAATTTGTTTAGCAATGTATGTATGTGGCTGTGTGGAAATACTGACTGATGACTTTTTGGAGAGACAGAAACTTTCACCAATAACAGAGCCAGCCTATGGGATACCAGCTGACCAGCAGTCAGGGACTTTTAACCTCAGTCAAGCCAAAAGTTTCCTTGAAGAGCTATATGGCAGTCTTACCCTTTAGATCTTCAGTACATTAAATGACAAAAGTACTTTTATTGAACTTGCCTGTGGTCTCATTTTGATTAAAAGTTCTTCTTCAGCATTTCAATGTGTTTTACAGCCTTGCCAGTTACCATCTCACTGCATATGGACTAATTTAAAAGATAAGTCACATGCTTAAATGTCTAATCCAGATAAAAGAGTTCTGATGAAATGAGTTCCAGAGATGGAATTCGTTGGTGTCTCTTAAATGGCAGTATTAATCAAAAAGAAAATCTATTAAATTGGATGAAATAAAGGTCACTGTGTATCTGTCAGCTTTTCTAGGCAGCAAACAAATACAAAATTCTCATGGCTTAAGATATGCACATTTTCCCTCATGAATCTCTAGGTTAGCAGAAGTGTGATTGAGAATGTAGTTATGTTTCAGGCTACAAGTCAAACTTAGGTCTTTTCAATATGTTTTATGCTGGGGATCTGGTCAAAAGCAACCAAGATTTTTTTTTTCCTTGCAGATTAGAATATAAATGCTCAGCACATTTTGGGTCCCTATTTCTGTCAGTTCCATTAAGAGTTCCATGGTGAAAGCAAGTCACATGACCAAGGCCAAGATCAGTGAAGGGAGGAAGTAAATTCTGCCCATAATGGGAGGAGAAAGTAAATAAATCTTTGTTGATCAATTGCTATATTTAAAATGGATAACTAACAAGGACCCCCTGAAACACATAGGAAACTCTCCTCAATATTATGTAACAACCTAAATGGGAAAATAATTTGAAAAAGAATAGAAGTATATGTATAACTGAATCACTTTCCTGCACACCTGAAACTATCACAACATTGTTAATCAACTGTACTCCAATATAAAATAAAAAGTTGAAAAATAAAAACTTTATCACATGTACTTAGTAAGTGAACTCAAAATAATAAACTGGCATTTTCAATGCCAATTTATAGGGAAAAACAAAACAAAATCTTAAAGTATTAGTTCACCTGCTCCACCTACCTGAGACCATTTACTGGGAAAAATTTTAAGAGTAGAGTAAGTAAGGTAAGAGAGATTGCTATGGAATCACTGAAGTGAAACTGCTTCTAATGTCAGAATAATGCATCTGGCCACTCTGAATAGTTTATAAGCAGAAATTGTGTTTATTATTATTACTTGATTTTTCTTTGGATAAAATCACTATATGTAGCCAAATATCCAATATTTACTTTTAGAATAATGGAATCCTGAATATGCGGTCACAACGTACCAGAATAAAGACTGCATTTCTCAACCTTCCTTGCAGATAGACAAGTGCCAACTTTTTGTCAGTGAGATGTAAGCACAATAGATGTGTGGAAGTTTCTAGAAATTTCAAAGTTCAGCAGACATGTTCAAAGCAGAACAATCATATGAAAAAGCAAGGGCCCCTGAGGACTTTGTAAAAGAAAGCCCTGAGCAATATAACATCTTAATTTTACCTGAGGAGAAATCATAGTAGCAGCATGAACTTGGGTGTCTTGACTCTTGCGTTTTTATTCTTTCTCTTCTCTCTACTTTTCTTATTATGAACTTGTGAAACCTTTAAGATTTTCTTGCCCGCTTATTGCTGTTAGCATGTAAGGACTGTGACTATAACCTTACTTGCATAAAATTTAACTTGTAAATATTGATGCTCCTTGCTGGTCTTCTATTAACAGTGACTTCACTAGATTACTAATTTCAAGCTAGTAACTAGAAAGTAATTAGAAACAATAAACTCACCTAAAATTCCATGTTCAGGAAATATTCACTTTCCAAAGCTGTTTATCTTTTTTGAAAACAATTGTATAAGATATATTTTAATGATATATGTGAGAGGATTGTGTCAGCCATTCCATGTATTTATTCAAATTAAAAAACAAGGGGAAAAAAGCTCTCTTTCCAGTATTCTATTTTCATGAGGTATAGTCATGGGAACGCTTTAGATAGTGTTCTGACAAATAGTTACTGCATTCCTCATGGTCAATATTTAATGGAAGTGACAAAATGATGTATATGCTGTGGCTTCATAAACTCACATACCACAATTTCCAGCAGATATTATAGCACCCTTTGCTGACTTCCTTTTCACCTGGTTAACTCTGGCTCACCTTTCAATCTTAGTTTTAACATCACTTCCTCTACATTTCTAAAATCTAAGTTGGATAGTTTTACTATTTGCTCTTATGGTCCATTGTGTTGTTCTTGGTAAGGAAAATATTCTATTCTACTGTAACAGTCTCTTCTACCTTCTCCGTTTCACAAGAGTAGAACCTGTTTCTTATCCATTTAAAGTATTATCACTGGGATAATGATGTTTAATAATTTTACTTTATAGAATACATAAATAAAGCACTATATCAGTGAAAGCTAACTGAAAAAAAAAAAGGATAAAACTTTATATACACAATATGACTAAGTTCCCAAAAGAAACTATTCAGAAATTGTTTAATCTCTATTTCACACATAGGATATTGGGGATTTAAAGTAATCTACCCAAATTATTGTATGATGGAGCCACAGACATAACCTCTATTTTGTATCAAAAAGCATAGCTTTTCTTCATCACCGACTATGACCTCCACTAACTTCTGCGTCTGTTTTTCTGTATCTTATATGCTTTTGGATTTTAGCCTTATATGATTTTTTTCTCCTTTCACATTCTCTATCAAATCTATTCCATAACTTCAGCCATCCTGTTTTTTCATGCCTGGTTCTCCTCATCTTCCCAGTTTTAGCCCTTCATCCTCAACTTCATGCTGGAAATTTCAATTTAAATATTTTCTTTAAAAATATGTATTTAATTAATTTATTTGGCTCTGTGGATGTGGGGTCTTTGTTGCATCATGAGGGGTCTTTCGTTGCGGCACACAGACTCTAGTTGTGACACACCAGCTTGGTATTTGCAGCGCAGGGCCTTAGCTCCTCCACCATAGGGGATTTTTGTTCCTGACCAGGCATGGAACCTGTGTCCCCTGTGTTGCAAGGTGGATTCTTAACCACTGGACCATCAGTGAAAACCTGGAAATTTCAATTTAGATATCTCATATCATCTCTGGCAGAATTTAAAATAAATAAAACCTATAAAATCAATTTTATATGATATAGAAAGATGAATATGATAAAGGGACAGGTTATCTTTATTTGTTAAATTTGGAAGCCATTAATCAAAAGTGAAGAAATTATCTTTAAATTAAAGGGATCCTCTTTCACTGCCAGTATAGCTAGATCAACAGAGAATGATTATACAATTTGGAGAGAATACACAGAGCAAATAGCAGCAAGCTCTGGAGAGTAATAAGAGGCAGGCAGATTCTGATGGTGAGTGATCTGGAATGTTTCCTTTTTTCAGCTTATAACATCAGGGTGGTGATACTGGAGGGAAAATAATAGTTTCTCTGTCCTGTTACTAGGATACCAAGTCACAGCAATCATGGTTGCTGGAAAGGGGCATGGGGCAATCTCAGAAGGAGAAAAAGAACTGGAGAGGGATCTTTCAAATTCTGCTTGCTCGTATCTCTGCCTTATGGCAGAAGAATGCATGCCAAGAGGTGATATTTGAAGAGATATAAGCACAATTATGGAACAAACCATGTGGTTTTCCAAAAGAACAGCATTCCAGTCAAATAAAATTGAATTGAGAGAAGACTGGACTTATTTTGAGTTTCAGAAAGGTCAGAAAGGCTGTTAATCATGAAAGAGGAAAACAGTGGCACAAAGAAGACGAGATCAACACCAAATCTTTCAGTGTAAAGAGAAACCATTAGATGATTTTGAGCAAGACTAAAACATAATTTCACACATCTGGCTGAAGTTTAAACTGTTCAATATACAAGGCTAAATGCTGCAACAGAAAAAGTTTTAGAATTCTGTTCTAGTAGCCTAGGCTACAGGCTAAGGAGATTCTTAGATGCAGTAATAACTTGTTAAATTCAGAATGCGCTTTGAACCTCTAGTATACAAACATGGTTTCAAACTATGCTGCAGTAAGTAACTTTGGAGAGATTACCCTAACAGTGCTGTGATACTTCACTTACTTAAATTGCATTCAAATCTAAAATCAGCTTCCTCTTTGACACTGATTAACTCTGAAGTGTCATCTTGGGAGGTATTCAATAAATGTTCATTTCTGAATGCTGTTTGTATTGTACAAGCATCCAGACTACCTGATCAGACTGACAAAAATTTAAATCCCTTCTTATGTTACTAGCTCTGTAAGTTTTGGCAAATTAAATAGCCCTCCTTTCCTAATCTTATCATGTGGGAAATATTTTTACCTTAGTCATTGTCCTCAGCATTAATTGGGACTATGTATGTGAAATGCTGGACATGGTCCCTGGCACTTGGTAGAAATTTAACAAATAAATGACTGATTATATTCAATCATTTGATACTAAGAGAATTGTCATTGAATATTCATGGCATGAATTACTTTCAAGGCTTTAATGTAAAACATTTTATGAAAGAAAGTTATCTTGATGTGCCCAGTGGTCATTTATTTTCCAAGCAACTGACAGAATGACTGGAATAAGAAGACACCACGCCATGAATATAAAAGAAAAGAAAAATACCGTGTCTTAAATTCTGCATTATTTTTCTTAAAGAAGTACTCTACAGTGTATAAGATCTAGATTATACAAAAACCAGGAAACCATAATAAATAATTTTAACAAGCTCCCTACTCTAAAAAGTACTGTTCCCTATTTTGAATCTTTCAAGAAGATTTTATGAAATTTGACTCAGATGCACTTGAGGCATTACTGGAAGGATATGTGATAAAATTCAGGACATATTAGAGCCTCAGGCTAGACGCTGGTAAAGTGATAATGATATGGTTAGAGGTAGCAAGGAATACTACCTTTCTTCAGAGCAGAAACATATGGTGTTAGTTGGAGAAGTCAGTGACCATGGTAGACTCATCACTATGTCTCTTGGTCTTGCTTTTAGAAATTGCATTAAGGATTATTTAATAAATTGAATAGAATATGATAAAAATTTGCCATATTCTTTTATTTTCTCCTCACCAGTTTGGGGATAAATAAAAATTGTGAGTCTAGAACTCATGAAATTTGAAAGAAAGTCTCAATCATGATTATAATTGAAAAGAATCTTGAGAGGAAAAAAATCTTAGTGATTCTAATCAATTGATTATTACTTTTTTCAACAAGCTAAAAGAGAAAATGTAGATCTTTGCATTTGGATTATTATAGACATAAAGAGCACTATTAGAGGTCAGCAATTTAAACACATTAAATTTGTGTTTAAATGAAATCATAAATGACCCTTTTCTCTGTTTTAATTGATGTATAGTTGATTTAGAACCCTCCTGCCAATGCAGGAGACATAAGGGACATGGGTTGAATCCCTGGGTCAGGAAGATCCCTTGGAGGGGGGCATGGCAACCCAATCCAGTATTCTTGCCTGGAGAATCTCATGGACAGAGGAGTCTGGTGGGCTACAGTCCATGGGGCCACAAAGAGTCAGACACCACTGAAGCAACTCTTCATGCATGCACATGCATTTTATCAATAAAAATTCTAATAATTTTTTTCAGCCCTTTAATGGTCTGTCTGTAGCTTCTGGCAGCAAAAACCATTGTTACAGCAGTTGTTCTACTATCTTAGAGTAATGACTGTGATAGTCCTAATGATGGTGATGAGGGTACTATAAACTAATGATTCTCAAACTTGTCTGCAAAACAGAATCATCAAAGGTATCTGTTAAACACATTAATAACTGCATCAACAATTTTGATTCACAATGTTTAAGGTGAAAATTAGTATCTCATATGTTTTTTTCAAAATATTTTGTTTTTAATTTTTAGAATATTATGTTGTACAACAGAGTGAATCAGCCATAATTCTACATGTATCCCCTCCTTGAGCCTCCCTCCCGTTCTCCATCCCACTCCTCTAGGTCATCACAGAGCACTAGACTGGGGTCCCTGTGCTATACAGCAACTTCTCACCAATTACTTATTTTATACAGGATAGTGTATATGTGTTGATGCTCCTTTTTCCATTCATCCCACTCCTCACTTCCCCCACTGTGTACAAGTCCATTGTCTACATTTGGGTCTCCATTCCTTGCCTACAAATACGTTTATCAATAACCATTTTTCTAGATTCCATATACATGCTTTTATTTTAAGAAATGAGTGGTTTTCTTGTAGCTAGTATTTAAAAGCAATGGGTGTAGATAATTTTCAAGGACTTGAGCCTGTATAATGTTAAGCATGTTTTAGCATATTTATTGGATATTCTTTTCAAACATTGTGCAATCTGCTCATAAAAAATATTCACTTTCACTTTCTTATGGACTAATTTCTTGGTAGTCCTAAATTTGAAAAGAATTAAAAATGAATTCGTCATCATCATTTATTAATATTCGATTTTACTGTAACTTGTTTGACTTAATATCTTTCAGGAAAAAATGAGAAAGTCAGAATATCTAAATATAATGTTACATAATAATAAAGGGTAAAAAAGTTCATTCATTTTTATTTTACAAATTCTCTAAACTAAGATATTGCTAGCAAAAAATACTTTTTTTATTAAAAAATCTTTGCATTGTTACTCTACCATATAATTTAGTACTTCACATTGATAAAGCCTGTGATTCCCTAAGAGAATTAAAATGATGTTAACAGTACTTGTTTCTATGATTTAAGGTATGTAAAGATCTTAGACATAGAAGGAATTTAAGCAACCTAGTTCTAACTCCTTATTGTTTTGATTCACTATTTACAAGATGTGTTACCATTTTAAGTTAGAGCCTTTAAATTGTTTCCAATGTAAATGAATATAAGGATAGTATCAATAATTGTTTTAATGAAGTTGTTATAAGGGTCAGATATGAAAGTAAATATAAAGGTATGGTCCATGATAAGTATTTAATGAATGTTCTAGTTATTTTAATATTTTATATTTTAAGTGAAATGACTTTTGTCACTGCAACAAAAAGTTTCAATTAATGTCTAAAAAAGGCAATATGGTTAAATGGAAAAAATGTTGACATGGTATAACAATCATAACACAAGTGAGTCTGAGAAGTGGGTCTTCTTTTATCAGCTGTGTGACTTGCTTTATATATATATATATATGTAAAAAATGATTATAATAATACCTGAACTGCTACCCTACCTCATTAAAGTGCTCTGAGGTTTACATCAGGGATTGCATAGTAACCACTGATGCAAACTGTCCATTATGTTTTCATGTGTTTCCAGAGTTCTCACATAACATGTTAATTGGAATAAGCATCTGTCAGTACTGGAAAGTCACCAATCAAGACAGGAGAATAAAAGTGAAATGGTAGTAGCTTTCATTGAAAAAGCACCTTATGGTAAAGTTTGGAAGTAAGGTGATGTAAGACAGAAGGTGCAGTTTGGGTGTGTTAAATTGATGAGGGAAGATATAGTGGGAAGATACATGGGGGAAATCTATGCTTGGCTTCTAGCTTCAGAAAAATTCTGGAATTCACTTTTGGTTTCTAAAATTCCAGAAATCTGAAGTAAATTAAAAAAAATTATACTAAATTATTGTGCCCCTCTGATTATTTGTAATGAATATCATTTTCACCAATAATATGCAAATAAATTGCTTAAAAATTGCTCATATTATGAAATTCATGCTTTCATTTGTTTTTGCGACTCTCCTGCTCCAATTAACTTCAGGAGATCATACAGAGTAATTTATGGCAATTACTGTAACCTAGATTCAAGAAAAAGATGAAATTCTTTAGCAGCCCATCACATTTATGTTCATGGGAAAGGTTTCTAATATTTGTGCCTATTATCTTGTGAAATTGTTTTTTCATGGCAAAGACTCTATAAATCATAAGTTCTAACAAATGATTGCTTTCTCACAGCATTATGAGTCCCAGAGGTGCTCAGGGCAACTGGGTAACTGACAAGATTTGAATACAATTTTTACACAGTATTTTTGCTGTTTATAGCATGCAAAATACAATATTTGTGATTTCTCTGAGTCTATTACTGACAATATAATTTCACACTATTTCCTTGTTGTTTTATGTTTTATATTACTTTAAAATTTAGAATTCTATCAATAATGATTGCTTTTTATCTAAGTCATAGGAAATAGTGTGTTTGTATAAAATCAGGTTCCTTGTAACTGGGAACAAATGGAGTGAGCCTAGCAATTGTTCACTAGGATGGAATGAATTGACCCCTAAGTTGGGCCCATGAAACACTGCAAGACTTTCATTTAGTTGGTTTTGCTGTTATGTCAGTTGAATAGAACACATTCACATGCCTGATAAAAATATGTGCATAAACTATCTTTATGCTAAGTTGCTCAGTCGTGTTCAACTCTTTGCAACCTTGTAGACTGTAGCCCACCAGGCTCCTTTGTCCATGGGATTCTCCAGGCAAGAATACTGGAGTGGGTACCCACTCCTTTCTCCAACAGATCTGCCCAACTCCAGCATTAAATCCACAATTCTTACATCTCTTGTATTGGCAGGTGGTTTCTTTTCTACTAACACCATTTGTTGTTAATATATTAGCTTATTGGATACTTTTCACCAGTCTTCAATATAAACAGTAAATCCTAAAAGTCATAGTTGAACCCTAGATTGAATGTCCTTCACTTACTTCTTCAGATAAACCTTCTACCATTTTCTGCTGAGTGGTGCTAAGGGTGGACTACATTCATTACTCCTAGGTTTCTGGTTTCTGACAGGGAGGAACAAGAATATGTAGGATAGAGAGAAACTAATGAGGTCTGGAAATTCATTTCCTTAGCTTCTTCCCCTGGAGAATTTCCCCAGGAAACAGCATTTCTAAGGTCAAAGACCATAATCCTGCTCCACTTGTATCTGAATCCCCATTCAGATTAATTCTTTCCAGTGGTGGTTCAGATGATTAAGCATCTGCCTGCAATGCAGGAGACCAGGGTTCAGTCCTTGAGTCAGGAAGATCCCTTGGAGAAGGAAATGACACCCCACTCCAGTATTTTTGCCTGGAGAATTCCATGAGCAGAGGAACCTGGCAGGCTACAGTCCATGGAGTCCCAAAGAGTTGGACATGACTGAGGGCCTTTCACTAACCCGTAGGATGGTCATGGTGCCCTGCTGAACTTGCCTGTGTGGTTTACCCTCATCCTCACACACCTTTGAAAATAGTCTCCTTAATATAAACTCTGTAAATTACCTAAATTGATAGCTTTTTTCCTTTTGCCATGTCTAGGACTGATACAACCCATGTTTTGTTTTGTTTTGTTTTTTACTGTCATTTCTTTAAACACAAAATGTTCATCTTCTTCTGGACTCTCTTCTAGTTTCCATATATCGTATCTTGATATACAACATTAAAGAGATGAAAATATGAATTCTGAGAATCATTGTAGATTCCTTCCTCTCTTGGACTCTTACAATCAGCATTTTACTGCTGGTGGTTTATTGAATATGCCCTCAAATGTGGTTCCTTAGCTTGAAATGCCTTTTCCTTATCTGTTTTCTTGGAAAACTATTTTTCCTTCAAATTGAAGATCAGATAGAAGTTCTTCCATTGAGCTGTCTTGAAAGTCTTCTCCCATTCCAAGTTCAAATAATCATTCCTTCTTTCTTTAGATCTATATTTTTGCTTTTTATTTTACTCTGATCACATCATACTGTATTTTGTTTACTTATATATTAGTTTACTCAAACCAATAAGATGGTTCCTTGAAGGTAGAAATAGGTCTTACTCATTTTTCTACCCCAGAAGATCAGCCTAAAACTTGATATGAAGTAAGTGCTCAATAAATGTTTTCTAAATAAGATTACTATAAGTTAATATAGAATTTATTGTCTTCTTGCCACTTGTGGGGTTGTTAGGATACAGCTGATTTCTCTGGGTGAACATCTTGACTGATACTGTTTACCCGGGGCTAGTGGTGGAGAAAGGGCAGCAATCAGGAAATCAAGTGGGTAAGAGATACTGAGATCTCATATTCCAGCATACTCTCCAAACTCCAAAACCCTGGATTCTTTTATTTTTGAATTAACTTTTATTGGAGTACAGTTGCTTTACAATGTTGTGTTCTTTCTATTTTATAGCAAAGTGAATCAGCTACATGTATTCACACATTCCTTCGCTTTTGTATTTCCTTCTAACTTAGGTCACTACAGAGCACTGAGTAGGGTTCCTGAACTATGCAGTAGGCTCTCACTGGTTATCTATTTTGTACATAGTATCAAGAGTGTATGTATATGGAATTTAGAAAGATGGTAGCAATAACCTGGTGTACGAGACAGCAAAAGAGACACTGATGTATAGAACAGTCTTATGGACTCTGTGGGAGAGGGAGAGGGTGGGAAGATTTGGGAGAGTGACATTGAAACATGTAGAATATCTTGTAAGAAACGAGTTGCCAGTCCAGGTTCGATGCGCGATACTGGATGCTTGGGGCTGGTGCACCGGGACGACCCAGAGGGATGGTGTGGGGAGGGAGGAGGGAGGAGGGTTCAGGATGGGGAACACATGTATGCCTGTGGCGGATTCATTTTGATATTTGGCAAAACTAATATAATTATGTAAAGTTTAAAAATAAAATAAAAAAAAAAAAGAGTGTATGTATGTTAATCCTAAAGTTCCAATTTTTTCCACCCCCTGTCCTTGATGTCCCTATATTTGTTGTTTACATCTATGTGTCTATTTCCATTTTGCAAATGAGACCATCTAAACCATTTTTCTAGATTCCACATATATGTATAAATATTCGATATTTGTTGTTTCTCTTTCTGACTTATTTCACTCTGTATCACAGTCTCTTAAAAAACCCTGAATTCTTGTATGTTACAGAGATTGGCTACAGTAGATATGCTCTTCTTGACTTATGGAAATTTTAGTGATTCCTTTCCTTTGATAACATTTTTTTAAAAATAGCCTATAAAATGAACCAAAATATAACTATGTTGACAGATCCTAGAAAACTGAAATTAGAAAATTAGCATTTCCCAGTAAGAAACATTTATTGAATCTATTCTATTCATCTAGTTTATAAGTTTATAGAAATAATCACATTATTAAGTATCACTTGCAGTTTGAAAGTGTGTAGTGACAATATTATAAAGTTTACAAGATAGTCCTGTTGTTCCAAATAAAATCATTTTTAAAAAATTATTGATCCCTTACTATATAGTAGGCTCTGTACCTAAGGATCAGGACAGTGGTTCTACTTTTCATGACCTCATCATGATACAAGGGCAGAGGGGAAGGTACACAGATAGTTAGCCATGATAATGCCGTGACTTTAGTGATAGAGTCTCATGGATAGAATTATGGAGAAACTAAGATTTGCCATTCCACCTTTTAAAGAAAAAGATGCCATGACTTTTCTCCAGCAAAATGAACAATAGAAGTATTTCAGGAATATTGATGCTCCCAAACTTTAGACAAAGGAAAAAGCTGGTATCTTTCTCTCTTTTGAAATTATTGCTTTTATTTATTTATTGAAGTATAGTTGATGGATAATATATATGTTGTATATATTATTAATATGTATGTTACAAGTGTACAACATAGTGAGTCACAATTTATAGCAGTTACACTCCATTTATGATTATTATGAAATACTGGCTATATTTCCTATGTTATATAATATATCCTTGTAGCTTATTTTATACCTAATAGTTTGTACCTGTTAATTCCCCACTCCTGTGTTGCCCTTCCCCACTTCCTTCTCCACACTGGTAACCACTAGTTTATTCTCTGTGTGGGTGAGTCTGCTTCTGTTTTGTTATATTCACTGGCTTTTTGTACTTTTTAGATTGAAGAGGCTGTTCTCCTTGTGATAGTGTTCACCTGTGTTACACCCTATCCCCAGCTTAAATTCCCACAGATACTCATTACGATCACTCCCTTGCATTTCATGCTAAACTCTTTTTCATTTATTTTTACTCCCCTGGCAAGATGACAGCCCTCATAACATTCAACTCGGTCTATTCTGAGCTGCAGCTGCACGTTTCCTGGGAACAGTGAACAGATTTCATTCTGAATTCATTATCACTAAACACTGACCTCATGTGGGCTTTAATATTGCCCACTGGCCATTTGATAAGCCTTATACCTGTTTTTTCCCCCTATTCTTCTAGATGACTGTTCCATTTCCTTGTCTCCTCCCAGGTTTCCAGCAACAAGTCCTCTCTGTCATTCTCAGGTGATGATCTTCTTCTCTACTTAATGAATAAAAATCAAAGCATCCTGAACAAAACTCTACCTGCTCTAACTTAGGGTTCACTTCTCCAGTTCCAAAATCCTCAGTTTCTTTTTTCTGATGTTAAAATTTTTTTTTTCATAGCACAAATCACCATTTGCACATCACTTTAAGAAAAAAAAATTAACTTCTATACCTCAATTGTCTAAAGCAGTTCCACACTTATGGTAATATTAATAGCAAAATAGCTGTAGAATGAATAAGGGAGATGGGTAATGCTTTGTACACTAAGATCTAGGAATCTATGAGGGTGCTATGGGCTGAGGGAGGGAGCAGAAGTTATTCTGGCCTCCACACCCATTCCCAGCAGAACAGCTTCAAATCTGTCAGCGTTATCCTCAGCTTTCAGGTGTCTGGCTTGGGTGACTCTCCCAACAGAGCATAACCTGCACAGTGTTTCTCAGTTTGCAGTACAAAGAATCTTCTAGAGGACAATAACAAAAAATATAGACTCCCATTCCCTGACTCACCAGAAATTCTAGTTTGGAAGTTCTGCATCGTAAGGAATTCTGCTCCAGGTTGTTCCAGGTCTAAAGTTTGAGAAACACTGCCTTCAAGAATTTAAGACAAAGTTTTAAACGGGATTTTAATTCCACTACTGCAAATATTTATTGACAGATACTGTCATTCTAGCATCAAAAAGGCAACGAAGGGCCAGCATTATCACCCTTACTGTTTTTATTTTCTTTTCAAAGCCATGCCCCTGCATGCAGAGTTTAGAACCGTCTCAAATTTGGGGTAAAGGGTCAATGTCTTAAATAATTACAAAAGAAAACAAGTGATTAATCAGCAAAGTGAAGATTTCCAAATAATGAAATTTGCTACTTTCTCTAGCGTCAGGAAAAGCATCCATGCCTCAGTTTTAATTAACATTAAATACATCTGTAGTATCATGTACCCCTAATATATCATTCTTCATAGCTCAACACCCAAACTAATTTAGGGAAAAAATAATAATAGATTTGGGAATGCACTTTCTTCAAAAAGCTAGAGTGAAGAAAAGGGCAGACTTAGCAAGAAGTCAGTTCCCTTTCAGAGAAGGCA
This sequence comes from Bison bison bison, assembly GCF_000754665.1. Taxonomy (NCBI): domain Eukaryota; kingdom Metazoa; phylum Chordata; class Mammalia; order Artiodactyla; family Bovidae; genus Bison; species Bison bison. Next base: position 370,395 of record NW_011494712.1, read on the forward strand.
ATGGCACCCCACTCTAGTACTCTTGCCTGGAAAATCCCATGGACAGAGGAGCCTGGTAGGCTGCAGTCCATGAGGTCACTAAGAGTTGGACATGACTGAGCGACTTCACTTTGACTTTTCACTTTCTTGCACTGGAGAAGGAAATGGCAACCCACTCCAGTATTCTTGTCTGGAGAATCCCAGGGACAGGGGAGCCTGGCGGGCTGCCGTCTATGGGGCCTCACAGAGTCGGACAAGACTGAAGCGACTTAGCAGCAGCAGCAGCAGTTCCCTTTTGATACTTAAGTATGCTCTGGTAACCTCAAATTGAGAAGCATGGATGACAAAGCGTTGATCACATCTCACCTAAGGATTAAAAAAAAAATGAAAAGTTTTACATTCTCAGGAAAAAAAAAAGTCTTACATTCTTATGAAAAACAAATTACTTTCATTTGCATATTAGTGAGTCATCATTATTGAGATGCTAGACATCACAGGAAATGACTGAACATCATGGTTGTGACTCCAAGATGAAGTAAATCAGTAGAGGGGGCTGTAAGCAGAAGAAATCACTGGAGGAGAGAACTTTGAGCTCTTGTAGCTACTCATGACTGACTCGTTATATCAAGAAGGTCCCAGATTTGTGGGACAGGAATAGAGATGCAGACATAGAGAAAGGACTTGGGGACACGGCAAAGGAAGCGGGGGGAAAATTGGCAGATTAGGATCGTCATATAGAGATTATTTTATACACATATATGCACTATATGCACACATATACATACGTGACACACGTGTGAAATAGATAGCTAGTGGGAAGCTGCAGTATAGCACAGGGCGCTCAGCTTGGTGCTCTGTGATGACCTAGATGGGTGGGGTGGGGTGTGGGAGGGAGGTTCATGAGGGAAAGGAGAGATATATATATATATGTGTATATATATGCTTTTAGCTGGTTCATGTAGTTTTACTTAGAAACTAACACAGCATTGTAAAGCATTTATACTCCAATTGGAAAAAAAACAAAACAAAACAGTGAACAGTAAGGCCCTACTGCATAGTACAGGGAACTATGTTCAATATCCTGCAGTAAAGCATAATGGAAATAAAAATAAAATATATATATATGCATGTGTAATATACATATCACTTTGTACAGCAGTAATTAGCACATTATAAATCAACTATACTTCAATAAAATATAAAAAAAGGAAAAAAAAAATCCCAGATGATGACTCTCAGCAAGGATAGTGATTCTGATTCATAAAAAGGCCCAGCTGTATGAAGCAGGATAATTTATAAATGTTTCAATGTGTGAGAAAGGCTATCATCAATTTGCAAGTTGTGACAACAGTGCCAGAGGAAAAGTCTCATAATAAACAGGGAAGCGATCTAGCACCTTTTAGACACCTCTTCTCATGTCTGTGTATTTCTCAAATGGTCACTGGTACTTCCATGATGCCTCCAAAAATGCAGTACCATTTTTCATTTATTCATCCCTTTATTTATCAAGTGTTTATTAAACTTAATAAACAAGGACTTCCTTTGTGACTCAGCTGGTAAAGAATCCACCCACAATGTGGGAGATCTGGGTTCAATCCCTGGGTTGGAAAGATCCCGTGGAGAAGGGAAAGGCTACCCACTCCAGTATTCTGGCCTGGAGAATTCCATGGACTGTATAGCCCGTGGGGTCGAAAAGAGTCGGACATGACTGAAGAACTTTTACTTTCTTTTCCTTTCTATTAAACTTAAAATATGACTGTATATATAACTCACAGCACTGGTACTGGCATCACAGTTCAACAACATTCTTATGATAGTCTCTGTTCAAAGGAGGGATATTTTTGCCAATTACTAATTACTAAGCCTGTTATTTTGTATATGACTCATTCAGTATAAGAAAGCCAGACTTCATTCCTTTATTTATCGTCTTATAGGCTGTTTAAATTTGTACTCCTGTGTTTCCCACACCTTCCTTCATTTTTCTCCTTATTCCTCTCATACCATTCATAAGCACACAAACATATATACACATACATAAAAACAAGTGCCATTCTGTCCACTCCTCCATGTGAATATGAAGAGGAATCCAAGAATCCTGCCAAAATTTACCTAGATCTTTCAGCTTTAAAAAATAAGATCTATCTCACTTAGCATAATATCCTGCAAGTTCGTCCATATTGCCACAAATGGCAGGACTTCCTTTTTTAATACTGTACAATATTTCATTGTATATGTATATTCCACATTTTTTTCAACTTTTCACGTGTCAGTGGACATTTCAAGTTGTTTCTCTGTCTGAGATCTCATGCATGAATGTGGGAATACAGATATCTATTCAATATCCTGATTTCATTTTTTAAGAGGTATATCTAAAGTGGTATTGTTGGATCATATCATAGTTCTACTTTTAGCTTTTTGAGGAATTCCCATACTGTTTCTTATACTGGGCTGGCACCATTTAAATTCCCACCAGTAGTGTATAAAGATTCTACTTTCTCTACATCCTCACCATTTGTTATCATTATGCTAGTAAAATAAGCCAGACACCATAAAACAAGTACTGCATGTTATCACTTAAATGTTTAATCCAAAATAGAAAAATTCATACTAAAAAAAGTAGAATAGTGGTTGCCAGGGACATGGTGCAACAGGAAATAGGGAGATATTGGTCAAAGACTACAAACTTTCAGCTATGCAAGGTGAATAAATCTAAGTTGAATGTGCAATATGGTGACTATAATTTACAGTACTCTATTGTATACTTGAAATTAGCTAAGTGAGTAGATCTTAAGTGTTTTCACAACCCAAACAAATTTTTAAAAATAGAAAGAATAAGTAAGCTATCTATGTGAGGTAATAGCTATGTTAATTAACTTGATTATAGTAATCATTTCACAGTTCATGCATATAAGAAGACATCAGGTTTATCACATTATCTATATACACTTTTTATTTGCAAATTCTGTCTCAATAAAACTGAAAAATGAATGAGTGAATGAATGAATGAGTGAAAATAAGAAAGACTAGACCAAGGTCCCTCGGTTGCTAGGGGGGATCAGAAGCCCTATGCCAAGGTCAGAGTTCAGTAGAGAAATGAAATGAAGGACAATTGTATTTCTTGGGCATCTTAGATACCAGTGCACAGGTGACTGTGATTCTCTCAATCCTTAGCACCAGAATGAGGAGGAAACAGTTACACTCTCTGGTTTTTGGGTCAAGGACATCACCACCAGGGGCCTTGCTGTGACCAGCTATGATGAGTCGCCTTCGGACCCTACAAACATCCACTGTTAGGGCTCCTACTACTGTTGGATGGCATCACCGACTCAGTGCACATGAGTTTGAGTAAACTCTGGGAGTTGGCGGTGGACAGGGAGGCCTGGCATACTGCAGTCCATGGGGTCACAAAGAGTCGGACATGACTGAGTGATTGAACTGACTGACTGACTACTGATAGAAATATATTGTCTGTGTGCAGTTCTGCTCCTGCTTCCCCTCTGTCCCTGATGGAATTGGTGTTCTTAGGGACATCTTAATAAGGCATGTTCAGTTCAGTTCAGTTGCTCAGTCGTGTCCGACTCTTTGCAACCCCACGAACTGCAGCATGCCAGGCCTCCTTGTCCATCACCAACTCCCAGAGCCTTCCCAAACTCATGTCCATTGAGTTGGTGATGCCATTCAACCATCTCATCCTCTGTTGTCTGCTTCTCCTCCCGCCTTCAATGTTTCCCAGCATCAGGGTCTTTTCAAATGAGTTAGCTCTTCAAATCAGGTGGCCAAATATTGGAGTTGCAGCTTCAACATCAGTCCTTCCAATGAACACCCAGGACTGATCTCCTTTAGGATAGACTAGTTGGAGCTCCTTGCGGTCCAAGGGACTCTGAAGAGTCTTCTCCAACACCACAGTTCAAAAGCATCAGTTCTTCGGTGCTCAGCTTTCTTTATAGTTCAACTCTCACATCCGTACACGACTACTGGAAAAACCATAGCCTCGACTAGATGGATCTTTGTTGGCAAAGTAATGTCTCTGCTTTTTAACATGCTGTCTAGGTTGGTCATAACTTTTCTTCCAAGGAGTGTCTTTTAATTTCATGGCTGCAGTCACCATCTGCAGAGATTTTGGAGCCCCCAAAAATAAAGTCTGACACTGTTTCCACTGTTTCCCCATGTATTTGCTATGAAGTGATGAGACCAGATGCCATGATCTTAGTTTTCTGAATGTTGAGCTTTGAGCCAACTTTTTCACTTTCCTCTTTCACTTTCATCAAGAGTTTAGTTCTCTAGAACTCATTACTTCTTCTTCACTTTCTGCCATAAGGGTGGTGCCATCTGCATATCTGAGGTTATTGATATTTCTCCCGGCAATCTTGATTCCAGCTTGTGCTTCCTCCAGCCCAGCGTTTCTCAGGATGTACCTCTGCATAGAAGTTAAATAAGCAGGGTGACAATATACAGCCTTGATGTACTCCTTTTCTGATTTGGAACCAGTCTGTTGTTCCAAGTCCAGTTCTAACTGTTGCTTCCTGACCTGCATACAGGTTTCTCAAGAGGCAGGTCAGGTGGTCTGATATTCCCATCTCCTGAAGAATTTTCCACAGTTTATTGTGATCCATACAGTCAAAAGCTTTGGCATAGTCAATAAAGCAGAAATAGATATTTTTTGGAACTTTATTGCTTTTTTGATGATCCAGTGGATGTTGCCAATTTGATCTCTTGTCCTCTGCCTTTTCTAAAACCAGCTTGAACATCTGGAAGTTCATGGTTCACGTATTGCTGAAGCCTGGCTTGGAGAATTTTGAGCATTACTTTACTAGCGTGTGAGATGAGTGCAAGCGTGTGATAGTTTGAACATTCTTTGACATTGCCTTTCTTTGGCATTGGAATGAAAACTGACCTTTTCCAATCCTGTGGCCACTGCTGAGTTTTCCAAATTTGCTGACATATTGAGTGCAGCACTTTCACAGCATCATCTTTCAGGATTTGGAATAGTTCAACTGGAATACCATCACCTCCACTAGCTTTGTTCCTAGTGATGCTTCCTAAGGCCCACTTGACTACACATTCCAGGATGTCTGGCTCTACATGAGTGATCATACCATTGTGATTATCTGGGTCATGAAGATCTTTTTTGTATAGTTCTTCTGTGTATTCTTGCCACCTCTTCTTAATATCTTCTGCTTCTGTCAGGTCCATACCATTTCTGTCCTTTATTGAGCCCATCATTGCATGAAATGTTCCTTTGGTATCTCGGATTTTCTTGAATAGATCTCTAGTCTTTCCCATTCTGTTGTTTTTCTCTATTTTTTGCATTGATCACTGAGGAAGGCTTTCTTATCTCTTTTTGCTATTCTTGGAACTCTGCATTCAAATGGGTATATCTTTCCTTTTCTTCTTTGCTTTTCACTTCTCTTCTTTTCACAGCTATTTGTAAGGCCTACTCAGACAGCCATTTTGCTTTTTTGCATTTCTTTTTCTTGGGAATGGTCTCGATCCCTGTCTCCTGTACAATGTCATGTGGAAGACCATAAAACTACCTGACTACCAGAATCTGATATCATTGTCTTCCCAAAATGATTCAATTTGAGAAAGACCTGTCCCTTACAGTAAAAGATGTGAAGGTAGATTCCCAGTAAGAATGCTTGGCACGCTAGGTAGAGATTTTTGGTATGGATGACTGTCCAGACCACCCCAGCAAGTGAGCTGTACTCTATTGATCTGTGAGCTGCAGTTAATAGTCTGGGTGTTTGGTTAGTCTACTGACAGGCCTCAAAATGACCTATAAGGTGAGTCACCCTGTGGGGCTGAGTGAAAAGTGAAAGTCACTCAGTCGTGTCCTACTCTTTGCAACCCCATGGACTGTAGAGTCCGTGGAATTCTCCAGGCCAAAATACTGGAGTGGGTAGCTGTTTCCTTCTCCAGGGGATTTTCCCACCCCAGGGGTTGAACCCAGTTCTCCCCCATTACAGGCGGATTCTTTACCAGCTGAGCCACCAGTGGGGCTGAGACATTTGGATAAAAACCAACTTTGTTCCCAATAAATTTATTAGATTACCCATGTGGATAATAATAATTGCCCATGTGGATACTTACCAGAAAAGTGTCTACACTGAAAAAAGAAGACATAACCAAGGAATAGAACACTTTTTTAGCTAAATGCATACAGTGAATTTAAGCTCCAGATCAAGTATGTGCTCAACTTACCAATTCCAGTTAGTTGCTAGATCCACCAGAGAAAATGCAGATACAGTCCTAGACAGGGCCTACATGCATGGATTGCCACTGGAGTTAGAAAGTGTCAAAATGGTTGGAAAAGCTGTTCAACCACCTAGGCCCTGGGTAATGCTAAAAATACTGTCCATGGCTAGATCCATGGAGACAAGTCTAGCACATTCTCAGCTTGTAGATTGTATTGAGTTTCTCATTCTGTCCAGAGGGCACTGGATTGTAACTGCAATCAACACTTTCTCTGACTTTGGCCTAGTCACATGCATAATTCCATTTACTCTGGCCACACTGTCCAGACCTTACAAGACCACATTTGTTTTCTTTTTGGTTTCTCAGAGCACTACCTTCTATAATGACCCCAGATTTACATCTCAGATTATTCAACAATGGGTCCTGTCCTGAGGTAGACAATGGATCCTCTGTGCTTCAGATCAATGCAGAACCACGAAGGTGATTGAGTAGTGTTTAAATGAACAGAAAAGAGACAAGCTTAGGTGGCTGAAAGAAAGAGACAAGATAACCGAAGCCTGAACTACATATCTCAGGCAAGCAATCCTGAAATCCCTGAAAATCCCTCATTTGTAACTTGCTTAATCAGGTTATCTTTCCCCTTCCTTCAACAGCACACCCTCAGTCTCTATGGAGGACACTACAAGAGCCTTCCATCACTTTTGACCCCTTCTCAAAGACTGGGAATTTAGGGTAGCTACAGGAAGTCCCTGACGACCTTCACATTGTGAACTTTCAAAAATGTAAATGCACGTGTCAGCTGCTGTAAGCCAGTTGTTATACTGTATTATTGTACTTTTCAAGGTACTGTTAAGATTTAAAATGGCAACCTGTTCCTGATAAGGTTGGGAGCAAGTGGAACTACCGAAGAGGGGGTGTGGGATCTGTGTTGCTGTGGTAGCAGCTTTCTCGTCTCCTATACTGCCTCCCGTCTTAAGGTGTGATTGCCATTCCTCAATGGGCACCTGAATCATTGAAGCCGACAAAGTCGATTAATCCATTATTAGGCTGTTCTCTACCCCTGAGGACCGATCTTCCTGCTTAGGGTGATTTTAACCATCATCTGCTAGTGCCTCTGACATATTCACTGATTAGGCTTATACCCCCACAATTTCTGGCTCACTTGAGTCTGTGATGAGATGCCTTATGGTTCTCAGTTGGATCCTGAAAATCAAGACATAGATTTGAAGAGGTAGACTCCATGCGTAAATCCTATCTGTGATTTTTCAGACCTCATTATAGGCAAAACTTTGCCTGGAGGGCCTCATGGAAGCAACCCTTCCTACACCAGAACTGGTACACAGCTGATGCACTGCAATATTTTTGGAGGGAATTGCAATCAAAAATTCAGGTCCTGCAAACCTTGATTTGGTCATGCACATAGCTATGTTCCTAGTCCAGTTGCCTCCATTGGAATGGCTTCTGATTTGGGACTTCTGCTGAGTCAGTTTTCTCTACTCTATACTTTTTCACTTCTATTTCTTTTCCCTTTCTCCCCGCTATGTCTCTGGGTTTATTAAAAACAGTAGGCTTTTGTTCAAGTGTCCTCAGCAGTGGCAAAATTCCCCCAATTGCATTGTGTAATCTGATCCTTGCCTGACAGGTACAGTTCTATTGGGAAAATGCAAAATTCAGGGCTAGTACTTCTTTTTGCCTCTTGCTTTCACTGTGGCAGCTCTATAGTTTCCTGAAAAGTTGATAATAATAATTTTTTATTTTTTTATAATTTATTTTTAATTGGATGATAATTGTTTTCTGTGTTGCATTGGTTTCTGCCATATATCAACATGAATCAGTCACAGGGGTTCATGTGGCTCTTGGACCTGCCTCCCACCTCCCACCCCATCCCACCCCTCTAGGTTGTCACAGAGCACTGGATTGAGTTCCCTGAATCATACAGCAAATTCCCACTGGCTGTCTGTTTTACATATGGCAATGTGTATGTTTCAATGCTACTATCTCAATTCATCCCACCTTGTTCCCCTGCTGTGTCCATTAAGTCTGTTCTCTATATCTGTGTCTCTATTACTGCCCTACAAATAAGTTCATCTGTACTATTTTTCTAGATTTCATATATATGTATATGATATTTTTCTCTTTCTAACTTACCTTACTCTGTATAACAGGCTCTAGGTTCATCCACCTCACTAGAACAGACTCAAATGAGCTCCTTTTATGACTGAGTATATTCCAATGTATATATGTACCACTCTTCTGTATCCATTCATCTGTGGATGGACATCTAGGTTGCTTCCATGTCCTGGCTATTGTAAATAGTGCTGCAATGAACATTAGGGGTACATGTATCTTTTAGAATGGCTTTCTCAGGGTGTATGCCCAGTAGTAGGATTGCTGGGTCATATGGTAGTGATAATAATATTTTTAATCAGGAAAAACTAGTCTCTACTATACTATAATATTACTTCTAAAAGATATTGCTTTGGGGGAGTTTGAATCTGCATAACCTTAAGATAGAACATTCAGAAATAGCTCAAGTCAGCATTATAAAAATGTAATTTATATATTTTAATTTAAATTTAATTTTTCTTCCTTTAGAAATCTGGGATATTGTATACAAATCCTTTTTGTTACATGATTTGGCTGACATGAGGTAACAACACACTCATAGAAAAGAAAGCATATTTAGTTCTTTGGCCCATTTTTTGATTGGGTCATTTATTTTTCTGGAGTTGAGCTGTAGGACTTGCTTGTATATTTTTGAGATTAGTTGTTTGTCAGTTGCTTCATTTGCTATTATTTTCTCCCATTCTGAAGGCTGTCTTTTCACCTTGCTAATAGTTTCCTTTGATGTGCAGAAGCTTTTAAGTTTAATTAGGTCCCATTTGTTTATTTTTGATTTTATTTCCAATATTCCTG
>NW_011494712.1:379782-380016 GCF_000754665.1 Bison bison bison
TGTGGCTTTGTAGTAGAGCCTGAAGTCAGGTAGGTTGATTCCTCCAGTTCCATTCTTCTTTCTCAAGATCGCTTTGGCTATTCAAGAATTTTTGTATTTCCATACAAATTGTGAAGAATTTGTTCTAGCTCTGTGAAGAATACCGTTGGTAGCTTGATAGGGATTGCATTGAATCTATAAATTGCTTTGGGTAGTATACTCATTTTCACTATATTGATTCTTTCAATCCATGAA
>NW_011494712.1:380462-384506 GCF_000754665.1 Bison bison bison
TGGTTTTTATTTTTCAATTTGTTAATGGTATTACATTGATTGATTTGCAGATATTGAAGAATCCTTGCATCCCTGGGATAAAGCCCACTTGGTCATGGTGTATGATCTTTTTAATGTGTTGTTGGATTCTGATTGCTAGAATTTTGTTAAGGATTTTTGCATCTATGTTCATCAGTGATATTGGCCTGTAGTTTTCTTTTTTGGGGGTATCTTTGTCAGGTTTTGGTATTAGGGTGATGGTGACCTCATAGAATGAGTTTGGAAGTTTACCTTCCTCTGCAATTTTCTGGAAGAGTTTGAGCAGGATAGGTGTTAGCTCTTCTCTAAATTTTTGGTAGAATTCAGCTGTGAAGCCGTCTGGACCCGGGCTTTTTTTTGCTGGAAGATTTTTGATTACAGTTTCAATTTCCATGCTTGTGACAGGTCTGTTAAGATTTTCTATTTCTTCCTGGTCGAGTTTTGGAAAGTTGTACTTTTCTAAGAGTTCGTCCATTTCTTCCGCGTTGTCCATTTTATTGGCATATAATTGTTGATAGTAGTCTCTTATGATCCTTTGTATTTCTGTGTTGTCTGTTGTGATCTCTCCATTTTCGTTTCTAATTTTATTGATTTGATTTTTCTCCCTTTGTTTCTTGATGAGTCTGGCTAATGGTTTGTCAATTTTATTTATCCTTTCAAAGAACCAGCTTTTGGTTTTGTTGATTTTTGCTATGGTCTCTTTTGTTTCTTTTGCATTTATTTCTGCTCTAATTTTTAAGATTTCTTTCCTCCTACTAACCCTGGGGTTCTTCATTTCTTCCTTTTCTAGTTGCTTTAGGTGTAGAGTTAGGTTATTTATTTGACTTTTAGACATTTCTCCAAAGAAGACATACAGATGGCTAACAAACACATGAAATGATGCTCAACATCACTCATTATCAGAGAAATGCAAATCAAAACCACTATGAGGTACCATTTCACACCAGTGAGAATGGCTGAGATCCAAAAGTCTACAAATAATAAATGCTGGAGAGGGTGTGGAGAAAAGGGAACACTCTTACACTGTTGGTGGGAATGCAAACTAGTACAGCCACTATGGAGAACAGTGTGGAGATTCCTTAAAAAACTGGAAATAGAACTGCCTTATGATCCAGCAATCCCACTGCTGGGCATACACACTGAGGAAACCAGAAGGGAAAGAGACACGTGTACCCCAATGTTCATCGCAGCACTGTTTATAATAGCCAGGACATGGAAGCAACCTAGATGTCCATCAGCAGATGAATGGATAAGAAAGCGGTGGTACATATACACAATGGAGTATTACTCAGCCATTAAAAAGAATACATTTGTGCATCCACTGATAGACCTTGAACAATCTGCAGTTGTTCCTTTGGTTTGCACTAGGATGCAAAAGCAACATCCCCGCGCTTTCTGTCTGTCCGTGTGTGTGGCAGCTCGGATTGAATAGGGGAGTACATCTGAAGAAAAGAAGAAGAAAAAAAAAAAAAAAGAATACATTTGAATCAGTTCTAATGAGGTGGATGAAACTGGAGCCTATTATACAGAGTGAAGTAAGCCAGAAGGAAAAACACCAATACAGTATACAACGCATATATATGGAATTTAGAAAGATGGTAACAATAACCCTGTATATGAGACAGCAAAAGAGACACTGATGTATAGAACAGGCTTATGGACTCTGTTGCAGAGGGAGCGGGTGGGAAGATTTGGGAGAATGGCATTGAAACATGTAAAATATCATGTAAGAAACGAGTTGCCAGTCCAGGTTCGATGCACGATACTGGATGCTTGGGGCTAGTGCACTGGGACGACCCAGAGGGATGGTATGGGGAGGGAGGAGGGAGGAGGGTTCAGGATGGGGAACACATGTATACCTGTGGTGGATTCATTTTGATATTTGGCAAAACTAATACAATTATGTAAAGTTTAAAAATAAAATAAAATTTAAAAAAAAGAAAAAAAAAGAAAACATAAGACTTTAGATGAAAGAGGTGATAATTTAGTTGATAGATTGTAAGATGTTGAGTCATGTTTACCAGTAGGTAGATTTGTGTAGGTTAAAAATATCACAAAGAAACAGAAACGTCTTTAGTTTCCTCCATCCATGTGTTTGGATTTATTAATGGATTGATTGACTTTTTTACACAGGCAAGTCCCTCTAAAGGACATGAAGGGTGGTCGTCTTGTCTGGCTTCATCTTCTCTTTGCCTTACATTTTGAATTAGCATCAGTAAATTTGCCCTTAGAAGTTTCCAGGAGGAGAGGACATGCTGCTAGTTTTTTATCTTTCTAGCACTCTTGTTTCACTGCCTTTGGAATGATTGAAATGATAAATTGACCTCAATGCTCTCAAGTAGGTCAGGTTAAGACATCTTCCTTCTCTCTCCACTGTTATTATCACTTAGTTGAAAACTCTTAACTTTTCAAGGCTCCTATCAAATGTGGCTAGCAGTATTTTAACATCTGAGTTTATTCCTAGAGCTGTGAAGTAGGCCCTTTGAACTTTAGGAAACTCAAGGTTATATTTCCAGGGAATTCTGCATTTAAAGTTTCAGATCATGTCAAAGTAATATTAAAATGGAACAGTCCATACTACTAGCTGGACACCATACTATATTTTTCTAGTGATTGACTTCTTCCTTCTTCTACATGCCTACTGTCCTGCTTTAATAGTGAATGATCAGTGCCATTGGCAGTCAATCCCTTCACTCATGCCCTAGTCCTATCCCCTCATTCCTACTAAAGAACTTGGATCCTGTGTTTCCTCTCGCTTTCCTGCATCATCAAGTTTATCTTTTCTCTTTGATCTTTCTCAGCAGCATAAAGAAACTATTATAATTTCCATCTGAGGCAAAACAAATCACCCTCCATGCAAACCCTACCTTTTGCTTTTGCTTTTCTTTTTAACATTTGTCCTAAAATTTGTCTGTAGTCTGTATTATAGATTGATAGGTGATATATATTGAAAATTCCTTCCTTCCACTTCATATTATGTCCCTCTTAATTAATCAGGCTGTGATTCACTTATGCTGACAGTTGTCCAGGAACCCAGTGTCCTCCCTATTGTTAATTACAATTGTGATTTCTCAACCTAGGCTATACTTAGACCATCACCAGAAAAATGACTCAGTTAAGCCATCCTTCCTCCTTCAGATGTCTTTCTTTGACCCAGCAAGATCCTTTCATGTTTTGTTTGGTTTTGGTTTTTCTCCTGAGTCTAACAAACCCTTCTGATTCTCGTTTGATTTATCTTCATATCTTGTGTGTGTGTGTTAGTCGTTCAGTTGTGTCCGATTCTTTGCGACCCCATGGTCTGTACTCAGCAGGGTCCTCTGGCCATTGAATTCTCCAGGCAACTGGAGGGGTTGCCTTTCCCTTCTCCAGGTCATCTTTATGACCCAGGGATCAAAACGGGGTCTCCTGCATTGCAAGCAGGTTCTTTACCATCTGAGCCACCAGGGAAGCTCCAATAATACTGGAGTGGGTGGCCATTCCCTTCTCCAGAGGATCTTCCCAATCTAGGGATCCAACCCAGGTCTCCCACAATGTAAGCAGATTCTTTACCATCTGAGACACCAGGGAAGCCCTGTCTTCATATCTTGGGTTTTTACAAATGAAAGTTTCCTGGCACTTATTTTTTTTCTTAATTTTATTTTATTTTCTAACTTTATAATATTGTATTGGTTTTGCCATATATCAAAATGAATCCACCACAGGTATACATGTGTTCCCCATCCTGAACCCTCCCCCCTCCCCATACCATCCTTCTGGGTCGTCCCAGTGCACCAGCCCCAAGCATCCAGTATCATGCATCGAACCTGGACTGGCAACTTGTTTCTTACATGATATTTTACATGTTTCAATGCCATTCGCCCAAATCATCCCACCCGCTCCCTCTGCAACAGAGTCCATAAGACTGTTCTATACATCAGTGTCTCTTTTGCTGTCTCATATACAGGGTTATTGTTACCATCTTTCTAAATTCCATATATATGTGTTAGTATACTGTATTGGTGTTTTTCCTTCTGGCTTACTTCACTC
>NW_011494712.1:384616-405864 GCF_000754665.1 Bison bison bison
ATCCATTCATCTGCTGATGAACATCTAGGTTGCTTCCATGTCCTGGCTATTATAAACAGTACTGCGATGAACATTGGGGTACACGTGTCCCTTTCAATTCTGGTTTCCTCGGTGTGTATGCCCAGCAGTGGGATTGCTGGATCATAAGGCAGTTCTATTTCCAGTTTTTTTTATGAATCCTTTTCTTTTCAACCTATGCTAACTCTACTATTGTGTTACATAATCTCATTAAAACATTTTTTTTATGTGAACCATTTTAAAAAATCTTTGTTGAATTTGTTACAATATTGTTTCTGTTTTGTGTTTTGGTTGTTTGACCAAGAGGCATGTGGGATCTTAGCCCCTGACCAGGGATTGAACCCACATCCCCTTCAGTGGAAGGTGAAGTTTTAACTATTGGACTTCCAGGGAAATCCCCATATTTTTTAAAGTCACCTGTATTTAATACTTGTAGATGTATGTATCATCTGTCTAGACTCAACTCTAGATAAATATATCCAAGTGATTACTCATGACCTTAATTTATTAACAGTCCTCTCAAACTTAACACATATCCCCTTCAAACCTACTTCACAATCAGCCTTATCATTTCTGTAACAATTCCATTCTTCCAGTTAATACTTGGAATTATTTTTCACTTCTCTTTCTTAATTGCCATATCCAGTCCATAAAAATTGTCTTCTGTGTTATCAAAATATATCAAGAATGTGACTAGTGAGCATTTCTCTTCCCTGCACTGAACCATCCTGCTGAAGCTTGTATTATTTCCTTGTGTTAATATAGAGTGGCTACCTAATTGTCCTCATTGCTTTTCCATTGACTCCTTTGGTTTACTCTTGACTGAGCAGCCCAGGTGATTCCCTTAAATTATAAATCATAATTAAATGCTTCCATTTCATTCAAAATAAAATCCAGTCTTAAAGACCTACAGAATCTGTCTCCGTTTAACACTTGGACCTCTTCAACTATATTTCTTCGTGCTCAATCATTATGAGTGACACAGACTTCCTTGCCATTCCCCAAGTCAAATGCCTTAAAATTTTCTCCACCTATATCTTGCTTTCCCTGAATAGCTACTTGCATTTCTCCCATATTTCCTTCAGGTTTTACTCAAATGTCACCTTGCTTTCTAAGCCATTCCCAAGTACTCTGTTTAAAATTCTGTCTCCTTTCTCCAAACCTCTGTTGCAATTTCCCAATTTATTATTCTCCATAAATTGTTTCTATTAAAACACTACAGTTTATACATAATTTATTTTTATTGTTTTGTCTCACTTCTGTAGAATCTTGCATTGTCATCATTTGAGACTCAGTAAGTAAAACAGAATAGCAATCCACACCCAGATCTATAGATTCAATATCTGCATTTAACAAGATCCATAGGTGACCCATGTACACATTTTGAAAGTACTACCCTAGAACTATCATGAAATAATGTATATTAATCTGTTTCTTTGACAGCCTGGCTTATAGAAGGTACTCAATAAATATTAAGTAAATGAGTAAATGAATTCCAGTTTCAATAACATCTCACAATTATTCAATCTCAGATTCCCCTCTGCCAGAAAGGATGGACAGTGAGGATAGGAAATGATGATACTAAGTGCTTTCAGTGTATTAGGAGAATTAACTGATCTGAATGCCATTGATTTTGATGTAGGACATGTTCTTAGGTGGTAGATTGAAAGCAAAAATCCAAAATGTAGCTTTTCAGATCAGTGTCATATCCTTATATAGTCACTCTCATTTATTTCTCTGTGAAGTATTTTAAATTGCAAAACATATAAGCAGTTGAGCTGAGAAAGTTATTAAAATATATAAGAGAAATTAAGAATTTCATATTGAAACCTCTGAGCCCAAAAGCAGCTAACCTGCAGAAGGCAAATTTTGATTTGAGCTTTGGGAGGCATTTATTGCTTTACATGCTCCAAGCTGAACCTAATTATCTCATAAATAACCAAGCATGAACACACAAGCAATGATCCTCTTAGGCCAAAATTAAAGTAGTCAAAACTGATTAAGCTGAAATGAGGAAATGTACCCATGGGCTTGTTTTTCAAAGGTGTAAACTCTTCTTTTTTATTTCAATTAGTGGTATTTTCATTTTTTTAATAAAATTTATTATATCCACCAGTTCTGCTAACTTGGGCCTGTTGATTGCATACATTTTTTTTTTTTTCTGGAGACTTGTAAAGTCTAATGTGGATTAGAATAAATACTTTAATGACTTATTTCCTCCTAGTACTTTTAGTGAGTAAATCCTCCCTGTTTTCCACTTTGGGTCACCATTTGGACTGGAAAGCAGCCATAATCAACGCTATCACCCTGTTACATTAAAATTTTTTTAAGACTTTGCTACCATTGATAAGAAATAATATCTTTTAAAATTATAGACATTCACATTTATTCAAAAATAAGTACTACTAGAGAAAAATATGTGAAGCTACATTTCTATATTCAAAGTTTTCAATATATGAATTGAAACATTTATAATTATATTTTGTTTGGTGCTTATATATCATATAGAACAGCAATATTGTTTACAAATGAATGAAACAGAATAAAGAACAATAAAACTCCTGTAGGTTAACACAGAGAAGATGAGAAGATCAACAAAATAAAAAGATCAAAGTAAAACTAACAAAGGAAGGCAAATTATCATTATTATTATTATTTAGGGCTTCCTAGGTGGCACTGGTGGTAAAGAACGCTCCTGCCAATGCACAAGATGTAAGAGACATGGGTTCAGTCTCTGGGTCAGGAAAATCCCCTGGAGGAGGGCATGGCAACATACTCCAGTATTCTTCCCTGGAGAATCCCATGGACAGAGGAGCCTGGCAGGCTACTGTCCATAGGGTCTCAAAGAATCAGGCACGATTGAAGCAACTTAGGACATTATTATTTAACAGATCAGAGAGGATCAACTGAGAGAGAACTCAATGCCTTAAACAGTTAATAAAATTGTTAACCTGCCTAGACTTGCTTAGGATGTTACAAAGTGGAATGTATTCTGCACTAAATATTTTTTACTTTGGAGAAGTTTCTAATCAACTACGGCCTCCACTGTTTCTTCTGATCTAGAGTTTATAATCTATGTCATGAAACTCTCACTCTTTTGATATAATAGGAGAGAAGAGAAGAAATATATGAAAGTATTGTACATAACTGGATAGGCTAGATTTGTATAATGTTTCAACATTAGGGCTGGGGGAAACATGGCAAAATAATTTTGTCAGTGATTTTTGCTCAGCTCCCTTTAAATTACCTGAGATCTCAGCCTTTTGACATCATAAAAATGTAATTTGAAGGAAAGAAAAAACAAACATCATGACAATTTATTCCATCTTTTTTGTTACACAGACTAGAAAATTTAGGCCAAAGTATATACAATGTTTGCCCAGAGTTGCACTAGTGAATATGAAAACTATGATGGTTAATTTTATGTTAACCGTATCTTTGTCCTGAGGAACCCAGATAGTTGGTCAAACATTACCCTACATATATCTGTGAGAGTTTTTTAGATGTGATTATCATTTAAATCTGTAGATCCTATAAAGAAGATTGTCCTTCCTTAAGTGGGTGGGTCACGTCCAATCTACTGAAGGCTAAATAGAACACAAGAGCTGGCTTTCCTCCTAGTAAGGGAGAATCCCTCCTGCCCACTACTTTCAAATTGGACAGTGACACTTTCCTGCCTTCACACTAACACTGAAACACTGTCTCTTCACTGGTCTCGAGCTTGCTGACCTTTAGACTAGAACTATACCCTTGGCTTTCCTGGGTCCAGCTTGCCACCTTATCCTGCAAGTCTTCGAACTTATTAGCCTCCTTAATCATATGAGACAATTCTTACGATAAATCTAATGTATCCATCTTACTGGTTCTATTGCTTTGGAAAACCTGGATAATACAAAAACCAAGACAGAGCCCAAGGCTTTTGATTTTTAGAGGTTTTTTTTTTTGTTTTTAATCATCTCCTCCTCTACTTTCCATTAATTCATACTGAGAAACTGCCAGGCAGACAGCTTACCACTTTACAGAAAGGACCATTATGATAGATTAACCTTAAAAAGCACCTGATGGACTCTTTTTACCTTCACAAAACCCTTGGTCCCCAATGGTAAACAATCTTTCCTTTTTTGAAATCCCCAGATCACTTCCTTGCTTTTGTGTGGCCACCCAAAGGCTGCCAATTAGAACATTTCCCCTGCTTCAAATACTCCCAATTTAATGTAACAATCTTATGCTGGAATTTATGTTGAGTCATTGATGTTCCAAATATTTTTCTAACCTATACCGCTCCTATCTTCTGGGACTCCAATTATATACTGGTGGAACTATTTGACATTGTAAACCAATTTTAGATGCTCTCAATAGTTTTTATACACATTTTTTCTCTTTCTGTTTAGATCTGAAAATTTTTCTTTGAACTTTCTTCAAAGATCCTTTTCTTTGTCATCATTGCTTAATACATTCTCTTTTCCCTATACCTAGCAGAATACCAGAGCATAACAGTATTCAAAAGCATTCATGAACAAATAAATAGTGAGAGGAAAAAAGTGAATTTAAAACAACCTGAAAGAAGGTGGTAAACTTTGTTATCATGAGAGGCTTTCAAACTCCTCTATATAGATGGATCTTGCAGATTATCCATATTAATGATATGTAACTACTTTTAGACATTTTATATCTTTCTTTGGATTTCTCTCACTAGATGCTGTAGTCATGAATTATGGTTGTATATTTTCCCCTCCTGAGATATGATACTCATCTAAAAAATAAAAGAGTTACACATTACATTTGTTTACTGAAGAGTGATATTTTTTAAAATCCCTTTTACTAATTACCAATAACATAAACCCAGTCCAATAAATGGCACAATGGTGAAAAGTCAGATTATTAATCTATATATGAAGCCAAATATCAATTTTCCAAGCATATCTAGAAAGTGGTTGAGTACAATAAATTTGAAAAGACAAAATTATGGATGCACATTCCGTACCTCCCTTCACCCTCCCTTCTTACCATGCCTCGGGCTGTCTTTCTGTGTTTTAGCTATTAAAAGGCTCTGAGAAATTTATAAGGAAGAAAATTGTTTGATGGCATTTAAGGCAGAATTTTCCAAACTTACTTAACCACTGAGTGTTTTTCTGCTAGAATATCTATTATTCTCTCTTAGTAATATAGTCTTTAAAAATATACTACTCGATGTTTGGGTTGGGACTGGCAGCATAGCCATTACCTGGGAACTGGTTAGAAATGCACATCTCAGGTCCCACCCCAGATCTCTTATATCAGAATCTTCATGTTATTTTATTTTTTTAAATTTTATTTTATTTTTAAACTTTACATAATTGTATTAGTTTTGCCAAATATCAAAATGAATCCGCCACAGGTATACATGTGTTCCCCATCCTGAACCCTCCTCCCTCCTCCCTCCCCATACCATCCCTCTGGGTCGTCCCAGTGCACTAGCCCCAAGCATCCAGTATCATGTATCGAACCTGGACTGGCAACTCGTTTCTTACATGATATTTCACATGTTTCAATGTCATTCTCCCAAATCTTCCCACCCTCTCCCTCTCCCACAGACTCCATAAGACTGCACTCCTGATCTTCTATATGGCTTACTAAATAGCAGTTTATTAGTAACCACTGCTTACGCTAATTTTGTTTTTCACTGCTAAGTCCAACCATTGAGCTAGATGACTTGTGAAACTTTTAATTTGTTCCCAAAGGCTGCAAGATAGCAATTTACACTTTGACCGTAAACTGTTATTCATAGAGGAGAAAGGAAGTGAAGTTTCTAAGCTTCTTACACCTCCAAAATCACTATACACATCTAAATACTCCTCTCCCTTAAGGTGAATTCTGCAATTTTGATTTTTGAGTGGTTTGACTTTACAGTTATTTCTGCATTTCCTATTTATCTTGTCTTCTTGGAAAACAATATAAAGAAGCAGGAGTTTCAATCAATATATTACTCCATTGAGAACTGTGACAAGGACATTCAGGTCTGGACATAAAGTCAAAGCCATTTGCATACTCAGTGCCCCATATCAGCTGCTGTGCCTCCACCCTGACTGACTGGGGATGATCTTTGCTACAACATTTCCTTGGTGTAGTTAAGAAATCTCCTTGACTGTATAACTCATAAACTGAACCTTGACCTTACAAAAATAACTAAGCTACCCAACATCTTCTTAATAAAGTCTGTTTATGATTAAACTAGTCAGTGCAGGACCTATTATTTGCAAATAGAATTTTGACTGATTCAGAAGTCAGTGTCTTTCCTCACTATTTTCAAGGTCATTAAATGCTCTTCTTAAGTGAGGTATGCAATAGCTCTGTATATTAAATAATAGATTAGAACAGTGCTAGGCATACAGTAGATGATGAATAATTATGGATTGATTGATATTTACATTACTGGATTACTGGCTCTTTATAAAGGTTGTCTTCTGAGAGTAATGTTAAAAATTTCCTACCAAGTTATCCAGATCTATAATAGATTTAAGAATGTATTTGGAAAGGTGTTTTATCCTCTAAAGTCTTCTTTTTTTCATTATGATACCTTTATATCCCCAATAGCAAATGAAGAGTCTGATGTAATAAGAGACTGTGCAGAGTGTTATCACTGACAGTTCATTTCCAATTTGCTACCTATGCTGTACTTTATGTCACAGCCCTGGCATTTCAGTGAATTGATGCAGTTTGAGTGTTCAACTGGCCTATTTGCTTTTCAAGAAAAAAAGAACAAAACAGTGTCCCTTTCAAATGGTTTTAAACTTTGCTTATTGTTCTGCAAAACAGCTTATAAAGATTGCATGTGAAACTGCAGATCAGCTAAGCAGTATCTAGGCAGCGGTACCTAAACTTTAAGAGTTTGAGAACAAATGACGAGTGGTAGGTTTGGTTCAATATATCTGAACATAAAATTTGTAGATGCCACATTCTTTTGGTTGGTAAATATTGCCAGGTGGACAACTGTAAGCCCTGTAGGGAAAGGTGATGATGCTACAGTTAAACCGTATGACATTTTAGACCCTTTCCCCATGTTTCTTTACCTTTTTCTGATTCTATGGAATATATCACCTGGGGTTCCCTGAATTTGCCTTCTGTGTAGGCGTTAGCTGGTAGGAGACACTAGCAAGAGACTGGAAGGTAAAAGAGAAGCAAGAGAAATTGATGTCCCTGGTTCTGACCTCAGAAGAGTCCCTTTGCCAAGTGCCACTCTGATGGCTTGTTCTTATCTCCAGTTAAAGCTTTATTACAAGGTTTGGCTAATACCTCCTTCTTGAGATTCTCTCTTCAGACTTAGTGATGGCAGCTACTCCCCACCACTGCTAGCTTCAGGATGCTTCAGTATCACTCTAACTCGGTATCTAACCCCGTTAAGTAACTGTATTTAGTCTCTTCATGAAGTTCTGAAGTGAAGGGCTTCCCTCATAGCTCAGTTGGTAAAGCATCCACATAACTTTATTTAATCTCTTCATGAAGTTCTACTCCATCTCTTTTGACCGAGCATCTGTTTTTCAGCAGGGACATAGTCACTGGTACCAGGAATTGATCTGGGAAAACAGACCCTGAAAATAAAAATCTGGGATTGGTCTGATCATATATTTGATGTATATCTTTCATAATAGATTAACTGAGTTGTTGGTAATGGATGGCTTGCAGTGGCATTGTGATTACTTACATTTTCCCTGCAGTTGGATGAAAAGTGAAGTGAATAGAGGGCAAGCTGCTAGAAAATAAAGTGTCTATGGCACCCGGACAGTATGACAATGGCCATTTAAGAGAAATGTGGCATTGACTCTGTTTCTATCAAAAAATAGAAAACATATATAAAGGAAATGATGAAGTTTAAAGAAAATTACTGCCCAACTCAAGGCACAAGAGGAAAATCAGAAAGTCTCTACAGCAGGTTTAAAAAATTCTTTATTGCATGTAGGTACAAAGTAGATGTGACCTGTCAGTCTCAAGGCTTGAATGTGTTTCAAGGTTATAGAAACAAGTTCTCAGAATTGCCAGATCTCTCATTAAAAGTACAGCAATTGTGGAAAAGGAGCTAGCTATGAGAAATGAAAGGGGGCATTTAGGAAAATACAGACAAGGTGAACTTTCTTTGCAAAAGAGACATATTTCTACTTATTCCTATCATTAACAAGCCCTTAGAGAGCTGAATCCAACATAGATCAGAAATGGAAGGCCTTTTCTAATAGGACCTAGATTAATAATGAAAGAGTTATCAGACTTTAACAGTTTGAATATGAAGGAGATTGGGGAACATATAGAGGAATGAATTCTAAAGATATTGAAACTATAACAATAAAGGAAATCAAGAAAGCATAAGGAGAACCGAATCAAAATAATGTGATAAGACTGAATCAACATGAAATTTAGTAAGTTGGTTCAAGCACTTGGAAGTGGCTTCAGTTGTCATTTATGCCTCCTCATTCAGAAGAAGCAAAGGAAAAAGGAAAGATATACCTATTTGAATGCAGAGTTCCAAAGAATAACAAGGAGAGATAAGAAAGCCTTCTTCAGTGGTCAATGCAAAAAATTAGAGGAAAACAAAAAAATAGGAAAGACTAGAGATCTCTTCAAGAAAATTAGAGATAACAAAGGGAAAAATTCATGCAAAAAAAAGCACAATAAAGGATAGAAATGGTATGGACCTAACAGAAGCAGAAGATATTGAGAAGAGGTGGCAAGAATACAGAGAAGAACTATACAAAAAAGATGTTCATGACCAAGATAACCATGATGGTGTGATCACTCACCTAGAGTCAGACATCTTGGAATGCCAAGTGAAGTGGGCCTTAGGAAGCATTACTAGGAACAAAGCTAGTGGAGGTGATGGAATTCCAGTTGAGCTATTGCAAATCCTAAAAGATGATTCTGTGAGAGTGCTGCACTCAAAATGCCAGCAAATTTGGAAAACTCAGCAGTGGCCACAGGACTGGAAAAGGTCAATTTTCAATCCAATCCCAAAGAAAGGCAATGCAAAAGAATGTTCAAACTGCCACACAATTGGACTCATCTCACATGCTAGCAAAGTAATGCTCAAAATCTTCCAAGCCATGCTTCGACAGTACGTGAACTTGGAGATGTTCAAGGTGGATTGAGAAAAGGTAGAGGAACCAGAGATCAAATTGCCAACATCCATTGAATCATCAAAAAGCAAGAGTTCCAGGAAAAAACAAAAATCTATTTCTGCTTTATTGACTATGCCAAAGCCTTTGACTGTGTGGATCACAACAAATTGGAAAATTTTTCAAGAGATGGGAATACCAGACCACCTGACCTGCCTCCTGAGAAATCTGTATGCAGGTCAAGAAGCAACAGTTAGGACTAGACATGTAACAACAGACTGGTTCCAAATTAGGAAAGGAGTACGTCAAGGCTGTATATTGTCACCCTGCTTATTTAACTTATATGCAGAGTACATCATGAGAAATGATGGGCTGGATGAACACAAGCTGGAATCAAGATTTCCAGGAGGAATATCAATAATCTCAGATATGCAGATGACACCACCCTTATGTCAGTAAATGAAGAACTAAAGAGCCTCTTGATAAAGTGAAAGAGGAGAGTGAAAAAGTTGGCTTAAAGCTCAGCATTCAGAAAACTAATATCATGGCATCTGGTCCTATCACTTCATGGGAAGTAGATGGGGAAACAGTGGAAACAGTGTCAGACTTTATTTTTTCGGGCTCCAAAATCACTGCAGATGGTGATTGCAAGCCATGAAATTAAAAGACTCTTGCTCCTTGGAAGAAAAGCTATGACCAACCTAGACATCATATTAAAAAGCAGAGATATTACTTTATCAACAAAGGTCCATCTATTCAAAGCTATGGTTTTTCCAGTAGTCATGTATGGATGTGAGAGTTGGACTATAAAGAAAGCTGAGCACTGAAGAACTGATGATTTTGAACTGTGGTGTTAGAGAAGACATGTGAGAGTCCCTTGGACTGCAGGGAGATCAAACCAGTCAATCCTAAAGGAAATCAGTCCTAAATATTCATTGGAAGGACTGATGCTGAAGCTGAAACTCCAATACTTTGGCCACCTGATGTGAAGAGCTGACTCATTTGAAAAGACCCTGATGCTGGGAAAGATTGAAGGCAGGAGGAGAAGGGGACAACAGAGGAGGAGATGGCTGGATGGCATCACCGACTCAATGGACATGAGTTTGAGTAAACTCCGGGAGTTGGTGATGGACAGGGAGGCCTGGTGTGCTGCAGTCCATGTGGTCATAAAGAGTTAGACATGACTGAGTGAATGAATGAACTGAATTCAGAAAAACGTGGAATGATGAACTGGTGGAATGGCCTTCTAAAATTTCTGTTAAATACCAACTGGAAGAAAATGCTACACAAGATAGGAGCATAGTCCAAGGGGGCATGATATGCACCTTATATGTGCAGATAATACAGAGTTTAGTCTCCTCTGCAGCTACATTACCCATGTCTGGAAGCTGAGGAGTAGAGATGAGTGGCCACTGCCACCTCATATTTCACTTAAGGAATGTTGTTTCTTGTTATTTTAAGCTTTAGCTTGGTGACTTTGGATGACCTAGCAGAAGATAGTCATGGCATGTGATATTCCACATACATGCTGCTAACCAGAGTTGTGGAAAAGGAGTCATTCTGTTGGTCTGAGTGATTGGTCCTGTCTTAAAAACAAAAATAGAATGTCGTGTCACTACATTCACTACATTCTCTATAGATAGAGTCACTACAGGACTCTGTCTATAAATTAACAGGCTCAGCAAGTACATTTTTTGGTTCATTATTGCCTTGTGTCTGTGACTTCCTGTCATCTACAACTGCAGTGAATACAGTATTTCCCATATTCCTGAACAAGTTTAAACAAATGAGGACTTTGGTTCTTAATCTCTGCTGCTGCTGCTGCTGCTAAGTCGCTTCAGTCGTGTCCGACTCTGTGCAACTCCATAGACGGCAGCCTACCAGGCTCCCCCGTCCCTGGGATTCTCCAGGCAAGAACAGTGGAGTAGGTTGCCATTTCCTTCTCCAATGCATGAAAGTGAAAAGTGAAAGTGAAATCGCTCAGTCATGTCCGACTCTTCTCCACCCCATGGACTGCAGCCTACCAGGTCCTTCTGTCCATGGGATTTTCTAGACAAGAGTACTGGAGTGGGGTGCCATTGCCTTCTCCGTTTTAATGTCTGTATGTTAACAAATTACCATTAATTAAATATACATGTATAAAAGTATGTAAAAACTTATGAACTATGTGATAAAATTTCTAAAATTGAACTGGTAGCTCAACCAAAAAAAAAAAAGACTGAAAATATTGTTCTGTATTATGGTAATATCATCCACTGAGTTGGTCATGCTAGGAACCTTGATTCCTTTCTTTCCCTCTCTCCTTACATCCATTTCATCCATGGGCCTTATTGCTTCTGTCTTGAAAATACATTCTAAATCTGATCACTTCTCATTACCATTAAATTTACCAACTTTATTGGTAACTGTCACTTGTCTCTTCTTCACACTATACAGAGCAATGCTTCGACTACTGAAATCATAATATGTCAACTCTCTTCTCATATCTTCCAAAGTCCAGCAAGACCAGGTGTGATCAGACTACTGCCTCTTCCTTTCACTTCATATGTATCAATCTTTTTACTCATTCTGGTTTGGCCACACCGTTGTCTTGAAGTTCCTAGAACATTGCAGGCTCATTTCCAACAGAGCCTTGGCCTAAAAGACTGGCTCTAGGTCTTTGCATAACCTTGTCCCTTCACTTCATTTGAATAACATTCAGCTTTCATTTGTGACCTAATTAAAGTGCAAGCACTTTTCTCATTACACTCCAATCTGTTTTGCTACTTCGTTTCATAGTATACATCACTTTCCAAAGTGTAATAGATTTTTACATATTTTCTTCTTTATTTCCCACCTTCCTCACCAAAATATAAACTTTGTGAAGTTAAGCAATTTGTCTCATTAATTTCTTTTTTTCCAATAGGTAGGATGGTGCTTGGCAATTTTAGATGTTCAGTGTTATTCTCACAGATAATTTACTGTCTCTTTCATTAGAAACTTTAAGGCTCTTCTTCATTCTCTGTTATTTTGGTCAAGGCATTAAATCCCTGACCTATTTTTTACTTGTAAAAATGAGAACAATTCTCTTTTTTTGATATCTGTGTTGGTGTATGCGACAGTGAATGAATAACAAAAGTTTTACTTTGTAATTTTTACTTTTATCAGTGCTATCCAGAAATATGCAATTCTTTCATTAAACTATAAAATACATAGCCCTAGACCTTTTATCCAATTCACTTCTCTCAGTTACCGGGGTAGCTTCACCCTAGGCACCAAGTCAATTTTAGGGAAAGTACTAATGTTATTAAAAGTTTAAACCCCTGTTAAAATTGAGAATGTACATTTGCAAATAGTCATGCTTTCCTGCATGGCCTGTCTCAACTTGGTACTTTGATTTTAGCCTAATCCATATTAAAGCAGTTTGTTAAGAAACAAAATTTTATTTTACAATGAATAGCTAAAATTCTATTGTCATTGGATTATTAGATGATACAAAGATTATCAATGAGAATCAGTTATAAAATAACTCCAGATTTAATCACCTGCTGAGACTAATTACAACTTTATCTTAGGTAACTATCATAGTTTTTGCATCATGTATCCAAATAAATAGAATTGATTAAGCAATTCTGTAAAGTTAACCATGTTTTATAATTTATGCAATTCATAATCAGTGAAAATGAAATGATAATTTATTACAGTTAAGGGAGCTAGATGTAGCATAGAGAGCCAAGATATTTTTGATTTCGTAATGCTGAGCTCGAATTCTGGCAGACTCATTTCTGATCATGATAATGGTTAGAGGAATAATGAAGATCATCTGAGATAATATTGCAGGAAAGCCTAGCACGAGTTTTGGCACAATAAATGGTAGACATTCTCTTCTGTTACTGAAGTTGAATATAGTAAACCGTAGACTTTTAAAAACTGAAAGTCTATTTGTTAGATGATTTGCCATTTGTGAGGATCAGTACTCCTAGAACCTGAAAATAAATATGTTGCTTGAAATAACAGCATTGGAGGTTTCTTCTCCTTTCTAGTTTATGCTTATCGTGGTTTTATTATCAGGAAAAGCTAAACATACATAAAAATAAATATAGATAAATTTTTCATGATATAAATATTTGTCTTTAGAGTAACTTTAAAATAGATTTATTCTTCCTATGAATGAAAACTTATTATATTGGATACAGTCCTATAGAAGATCAGGAAATCTATTATGTTGGCTAATTTTAGGTATAGGCATCCTTTACTGTGCTATAGGGTGTTCAGATATTTGGTCAAACATTATGGTTTTTTTTTTTTTTTTTTTTTTTTTTTTTGTGACAGAGCTTTTAGATGAGACTAACATTTAAATCTGTAGACTGAATTAAGCAGACTACCCTCCCTAATATGAGTAGTCCTCATCCAATCAATTGAAGGCCTGTATAGGACATAAAGGCTGACCTTCACCAGAGTAAGAGAGAGTTCTTTTTTCCTGATAATCAATAAGACATTGGCTGTTTTCCTGCCTTTAGAGTCAACCTGAAACATTGTTTTGACTGATCCTCAGGGCTTTGGACTCAGACTGAAACTAAACCATTGGCTGTCCTGGGTCATCTCCAATTTGCAAACTCACCTTGAAGATCTTGTGACTTGCCAGCATCCTAACAGTATTAACCAGTTACATAAAATTAAACTCTCTCTCTTTTCTTTCTTTGTCTCTCTCTCTCTCACTGTATGCCTGTGTGTGTGCTAAGTCACTTCAGTCATGTCCAAGTTTTTGCCACCCCGTGGACTATAGTCTGCCAGACTCCTTCTGTCTATAGGATTCTCCAGGCAAGAATACTAGAGTGGGTTGCCATGCCCTCCTCCAGGTGATATTCCCAACTCAGGGATGGAACCCACACCTCTTATCTCTCCTGCACTGGCAGGTGGGTTCTTTACCACTAGTGCCACCTGGGGACATATATATTTTGTTGTATATGTTGTATTGTTTATATATTAATATAGCCCAATGATATACATACACATTCCATTGGTTCTATTTGTTTGGAGAAACTTGACCAATATATTTACTTATTAGAAAATGAAATAATTGATAGTTTAATTTTCTGAGAAGTAGGACCACCATCACTGATATGCAGTTTATAATAATAGCTGAACCAAAACTACTTAGAATGCATTTTAATAATGTCTGATGTACAACTTGATATGCATTATCTCTTTCAATCTCCATAAGCATCAGATCAGGAAGCTATAAAAACCTGCCTGGTAAAGATGAAGAAGCTGAACAGTAATTCATTTTAGGATACTCTGTGTCCTAAAGCAAAAAGGTTGATTAATATTAAGACTGCCTAATCAAAAAATAAAAACAAACCTACTTTTTCTTACACTAATTTTCTCTTCAGGGCCTCTAGATTCTTAATATTAATTTAGATGTAGACTTTACTTATTAATCCATTTGTCATTGGAATAACGATCTTATCAGTTCCATTTGGATACCTCCATAATCTTCTGAGAACACAGGCATTTCTCTCTGGACTGCATGGATCCAAACATTGACTAGGCCATTGGTCACCTTTAGAAATACAATAGTAAGCAATCGGAGCTGTACTATCACAAAGTTCTTAGTCTGAAACTCCTGCCGTATATTTTATGACATTCTTTGCATGAAATATCCTCATTTGAAGCTTGTGTTCTATGTTGTGAGTGTTTTATGTCATGTGTTCTTCTACTGAATACACTGAAATTTAGTTTCAATTTATAGCATTCTTGATTTCAACAGAATAAAAGAGAATTAAGTCATGAAGTTCCATGGTTCCTTCAGTTGTTCCTTAGCAAGTCTGGATGAGAAACCATTGTTAAGTCTTCCTGATGTAAAAAGTGAATATTATAATTTACTTTGATCATGCAAGTGATTTTCTTTTCATTCTGTCTTCTTAATTTGTAAAATGCCAGTAGTGTATCACCTTTTCCAATGTGAAAGCACTTTGAAGTGGACATAAATCAGTGTTTTTCCTTTTCTGAAACATTTTTTAAACATTTTATATCATTTCTGAGATGCTTTATTACTATAGGATACATTTATTATGATGAAGAGAAATAATAAGCTATGATACTTATATGCTACTTACAATTTCCAAAATAATTCTTACCAAATCATCACTGAGAGACTTTATTTTCTTGGGCTCCAAAATCTCTGCAGATGGTGACTGCAATCATGAAATTAAAAGATAATTGCTCCTTCGAAGAAAAGCTACGACAAACCTAAACAGTGTATTAAAAAACAGAGACATCACTTTGCCAACAAAGGTCCATATAGTCAAAGCTATGGTTTTTCCAGTAGTCATGTACAAATGTGAGAGTTGGACCATAAAGAAGGCTGAGCACCAAAGAATTGATGCTTTTGAACTGTGGTGTTGGAGAAGGCTCTTAAGAGTCCCTTGGACTGCAGGGAAATCCAACCAGTCAATCCTTAAGCCGATAAACCCTGAATATTCATTGGAAGGACTGATGCTGAAGCTCCAGTACTTTGGCCACCTGATGCAAGGAGCCGACTTATTGGAAAAGACCCTGATGCTGGGAAAGATTGAAGGCAGGAGGAGAAGGTGACGATGGGATGAGACGGTTGGATGACATCACTGACTCAATAGATATGAGTTTGAGCAAGCTCTGGGAGATAGTGAAGGACAGGGAAGCCTGACGTGCTGCAGTCCATGGGGTTGCAGAGTCAGACATGATTGAATGACTGAGCAATAACATCTTCACATAATGTTCATGTACTTCTGTACACTCATGAATAGATCCCACGAACTCTTG
Organism: Bison bison bison; assembly: GCF_000754665.1. Classification (NCBI taxonomy): domain Eukaryota; kingdom Metazoa; phylum Chordata; class Mammalia; order Artiodactyla; family Bovidae; genus Bison; species Bison bison. The sequence continues at coordinate 400,498 of NW_011494712.1, forward strand.
GAAATATAATCTGTCTGCATTTAAGAATCTCAAGTTAGTGGGGAAGATAGAGGGGGAAAGGTAATTGAAACAGTGTGATGAGTGTTGTTAACTCTGAATTCTTTAATAGCACCTAGGAGGGACTTCGTATCCACATAGGAGTGTTTTTTCTAGAAGTAGAAAAAACAAAGGATTCTTTGAGAATATTATATATGCTTTTGAAACCAAAATCTGACAAGTTTTACTTAAAATAAGTTGCAGTGGAAATATGTAAGGCAGGGTCAGAAAAGTGGCAAAGGCATGGTTGTGAAGAGATAGTTAAGAGTGCAGATTCTGGAGCCAGAATGTACAGGTGTGTAAACTTAGGTTGGCTTTGTACAACTTGCACAACCTTGTACCTCATCTATAAAATGGGGACAATAGCAGGATATACTTTCTAGAATTTTTATAAGTATTTTATGAATCAGTATATGGCAAACAGTAGTGACGTGACACAGTAAGTGTTCAGTGAAGGTATCCTCCCATGGGAGTAAGAGGAGGGGTATCAGTAGTGAAGAAACATGAAGCTCCCAACAGGGCGGATTTTTTTTATTTTTTACATTTAACACATAAAATTGCAGAAAAATATGATGTCTAATATTTAAACAGTCCTTTCTGTTTTTGATACCTATTATCTCTTTCCGTCCTTTGACTAAAACATAACACGATAAACTTCTTTGTAATGTAATTTAGGAGGAAACTGCTACCTAAGTATCTCTGAGTTGCAAATAGTCTCAACTCTTTAGTGCTGTTTGGCAGTGAGAAAAAGAGTAATTTGGTCAGATCCTCTTCTCTTAGCACTTTCAGGCTACTTTAGATCCATCTGAGCATGATACAAAGGTTACAGAAGTTATACCTCCCAGACACCCAACGACTTACATACGAGGATTTCCAAATAAGGACCTCCATAAGACTCAGCTTCACAAATAACATGTTGTCATTTAAAAATGGATGCTGCTTTCCGTGTGGGATTCCTACATGACCTAGAAAGTTCCCCCTTTGTTACAACTCTGCCCCTGACAGAATAGCACCTTTAAATCAGAATAGGTGTTATTTTATGCTTTGCCAATTCATTTAATCCAGCTTTGTTTCCATGCATAACATAATTTAATTTTGTGATAAATCCCTGATTCTCAGAATATTTGAAATTGAATACATTTAAATATTAAACTCTCCAGCTTATTTCATCAATGTAAGTTGGTGGAAAAAAGGATTAAAGGTAAATTTTTGAGAACTTTTGAAATGACCAGAACTGGTCTATGCGTAGTAAAGACTATAAACTACACAATTTAACTCTATTTTTGAATATGACTTTTTTTTGTAGTTGTTCGGTTTTTTTGAAATAGCTCTTGCCTTTTTCCTTCTGTTGTTCAAAGAGATAATGAAAAAATGTGAATGTTCAAGGCAGACATTCTTAACATCAGGACAGTTGCACAGGAAGGATACAGGAGAGTGATCCCAGCTAGTGTTCCACATACACTGTTAGCATCATCCACAGTGACTTTATTTCCAGGTTCACATAGCATGTCAGAAATGCTTGGCCTGGATAATCATACTTGTATTATTACTTCTGGCATTATTAACTTAATGTCTGTTTTCCAACTGGACAGCATTCTGTGAGTTTAAGGATTATAGTAGTTGGATTTATATATCTATCCTCAGTATTTTTATATGCATGTCTCATAATTGAAAAATAAGCATTTGCTGGATGAATGGCTGAATAAGTAAATGAATTAATTTACTCAGCCTCCCTTAAATATGTCTCAGTCCCCTGTTTTTTATTAGCATGGTTTTGCAACCATTACCTGAGTTTGCTTTGTTCAATTTCCTTTTTTTCTTTCAAGGCTGCTTATAAAACAATTCTGCCATTCATATCCACTTACCTCAGTTTTCTTTTTTGATTTTCCCTATGCATGTTTTTCTTTCTTTTTTACCATTCTTTCTAAATATAGCTAAATAGATTACAAAAAAAAACTGGAATGCAATCAAATTGGGTATATATTATGCAGGTGAAGTACTTCAGAAGGGCTTTCACAAGGGAGGTATGTTATTTAGAAAATGTCCTGTGATAGTTGTAATTGATGACTGTAGTTCAGGGGATGGACTTACAATTATAATAACCCTTATCCACCACTAATGGAGAAGGAAATGGCAACCCACTCCAGTATTCTTGTGTGGAGAATCCCATGGACAGAGGAGCCTAGTGGCTTACGGTCCATGGGGTTGCAAAGAGTCGGACACAACTAAACAACTAACACTATCCACCATTAAACATTTATTCGGTTAAGTACAGTTGTGAGCACAAAGTGTATCTACCTCCCGTCTTTGAATGGCAAGCCAAATGAGTCACTGGGCATTATGGTGAAAATAAATGAATTCTTCATTGTTGATTGGAAACAAAGGGCACAGATGTTTTAACTGCACAGACAGAATTTGATCTGGGACTGTAAAAGCCAAGAGGACAGAGTCATCTTTCAAAACCACAATGTAGCAGGTTATATCAAAGTTTAAGAAGAATTCTGCAAAATAAGATTTGTTGGCTGGAGCATGTAAGGATCACTGTTTCTAGATTTTCTATTTTGAGCTAGAAGCTGAGACATCTAGACCTGTCAAAGAAAAATACCAATCCTTTTGTGAATAAATCTTCATTCTTCAGTGGGAAAATAATGTAATTCACTTTACATATATTGAGTACCTAAAATATATTCTACATAGACAGTTTCTGTACTTGAGAGCAAGAATGATATACTTACAGCTAATCAAAATATAAGACATAAAGTTGTCATTTGTTCCCACTCCCAGATTAAAACCAGGTTTAACTGTTCTGTGACTTCTGTTAGAGTACAATTTATCCCTTATTTTTCTTTGAAAAGAAATTTATGCTGAGTTTGTAACAATATTAAATTGCTTTTCCCCAAATAAGGTTCATATTATTAATTCGCAACATTCAGCCTGAATTTTTCTTCCTGAGATACAGATGAAAGTAATCCATCCCAAACTAGTAAATAGATGAATTGGAAGTTGGTAGATTTTGCTCATCCCTCTGAGAGGATTATCTGGACAACCTTTTCCATTTGCTATTAATGGGTATAAATTAATGGAAACAAATCATCTCTTCTCTTTCCTGTTATCACCCTTAATCTTTTACAAACTTAAAAAAATTTATTGGAGTATAGTTGTTTCACAATGCTTGTTAATTTCAGCTATACAACAATGTGAATCAGCTATATGTATTCATATATCCCCTCTTTTTTGGATTTCCTTCCCTTTTAGGTCAATGCAGAACATTGAGTAGAGTTCCCTGTGCTATACAGTATTCTCATTATTTATGTATTTTATACATAGAAGTTTATATATATCGGTTCCAATCTCCCAATGCATCCCACACCCATTTCCCCTCATTCGTGTTCAAAAGTCTGTGTTTCTTCTTTATGTCTGTGTCTCTATTTCTGCTTAGTAAATAGATTTATTTGCATCATTTTTTAGACTCTACATATATGATATTTGTAAATTTATTTGTTTTTCTCTTTCTGACTTACTTCACTAGGTCTGACAGTCTCTAGGTCCCTCTTAGCTCATTTCTTAACTTTAATTGCACTACTATTTATGGACAAATCATTGTATCTTTTGTTAGCAAGAGTTTTTCTTTGAATTTCTACAGCAATATTTCTATTATTATCGGACTTTACCCTGGGTATGAAGATGCAGCTGGTCTGACAGAATAATGAATCCTTTAGGCTCCGAAATCCTTTATGTCTTTGCCTGGACAGTCTACTTTTTTTTTTTCTCTTTATTTTATACAAAGAGACAAAGAGAAAGGAATTTTTTTTTTCCAATTCTTTGAGTTCTCCTAGGTTTGGCTGTTTCTGATAATTTGATAAAGATCATCTTGAGAGACAAATACACTTTAATATTCATTCTGTTCTCTTTCCATTCTCCATGATTAATATCAGCAAGGCAAAGCTCTTTAGAGTGAAACCTTCAAACCAATCTTTGGCTAATTCCTACATGTAATGGCCAAATAAAGGTTGAAAGCAAAGCCTTATTGGGAGGTGAGGGAGTTTTCCATATGGGTATTCAAGGGATTGAAGAGTCAAAGATAGAAGGCAAAAAGAGAAGGGGCTGACAGAGGATGAGATGGTTAGATAGCATCACTGCTTCAATGGAATTTAATTTGAGCAAATTCCAGGAGGTAGTAGAGGACAGAGGAGCCTGATGTGCTACAGTCCATGGGGTCCCAAAAAGGTGAACAGGACTTAGCAAGTAAACAACAACATTCAAGGGAAGGCTTCGCAGATACAGTAAAATTCTGGAAGGGATTTATGCTTTCTATGTTCAAACAAGACCAAGAAGGTAGTGAAACTGGAGGAAAACAAAAGACGAGAAAGTTTGTCAATGGTGGTCAGCAAAGTCAAGTCTTCTCAGCCACTGTAATGACTTTGACAGTGTATCTATCTCCTGCTTTGAGCATTTAAAGTCTTTGTTGAACACATCCACCCCCCCCAAATTTTTTTAAAATGTGGAGCTCAATGATTTCTCTCCATCCATCCTGCTATAAAGATGACACAAAGGATATATGGAAGTTTTCATGTTGATGCAGATTTTAAAGGGGTAAAATTTCTCTTCTACTTGCTCCTGGAGCTAATCCGTTAGGGTTATTTAAAGGAATGAGATTGTTCTTTAGGAATACTCTTCTGTTTGAAAGTGTTGTCAATGTTATTTGCTTCCTGTAATCATAACTACTTTCTTATGTTGAAGGCACTCATCCCAAATCTACACAATAAATTTTCAAAATTTAGGGTATGTAAGATGTTACTTCTTATAACGCACCTAATTTCTCATTTATTTCTTTATTAGCTCTGTAATTTATCATGCCTGGACAACTCTGGGACCTTGACTATGGAAATCTAGAATGAATGGTTCACTATTTATACATGGCAGGAGCTGCTTGGATGCCATACATTAAAGCACTAAGCTATGTCAATGGAGGCTGTAGATGTTTTAGAGGTAGATGAGCAAATCAAAGGCACACATTCTTTGATTGTAAACTGATTTTACCTCTGAGGTTTCTAAACCCTACTACTGTTTCTTCTTAGTGTTATGAATATTTATAATAATTTGGTTTACCATCCTCTGAAGTGAGAAACTGGTGGGAGCTTTCTACTTTACAAATTCAGTCCTGGAAAAGCCCTTTTTTATTCAACAAGTACTTTTGATAGTTATTATGTCAGACTTCCGTTCAGGTGAGTGAATGAAAGTAGCTCAGTCTTGTCCAACTCTTTGTGACCACGTGGACTGTAGCCTGCCAGGCTCCTCTGTCCATGGAATTCTCCAGGCCAAAATGCTGAG
>NW_011494712.1:405964-411274 GCF_000754665.1 Bison bison bison
CAGAAGTGGGTAGCTGTTCCCTTCTCCAGGGGAATCTTCCCAATCTAGGGATCAAACCCAGGTCTCCCACACTGCATGCAGATTCATTACCATCTGAGCCACCAGGGAAGCCCAAAACCTAAAGGCTGGGCTCATCCTTTAGGTACTGGGAATAAAACAGCAAAAAAAAAAAAAAGTTGTTATAAAGACAATTTTTTATATTATTTGGGTTTTTTTTCCCCCTTGAAACTTTCTCCTCTCCATTTTTTAACCTATCCAGACACACATAGTAATCAGAAGTTAATGCTTTTTGGATTCAATTCTTAAATTAAGAAATTGAACTATTTTATTATTAAATTTCTGGGAGGTTTCTTTAACTTCTTTCATTGCTATTGATTTTCCTTTCATATTTTTTTAATAATGTCTAAATAATGTTTCACTTTGGATATTCCTTTTAATTGTGTTCATTTTTTCTCAAGAGTTTGCATGTATATAATCTATTATTTCTCTTTAGTATAAATTACAGTGCTTTGTTTTAAGATAATATCTTGCACAATATTTGTCTTTTTTTCTTTATTATTTTTGCTTTATATAGTGTGTTACTGTTAGAAGCTGTCCTAAAATATCACATTAATTTTTATACATTTTAAAAACAAATTTATACAAATTTTTAAACATGTCAAGGTTGTCAGGGAGGTAGAAATTTTCTACTACTATGTTCTTCCAGCTGGTCTAATAATTAAATTGACATGAGATAGATTAACAAGAAAAAAATCAAACAAGTTTATAATATGCACACATAGGAGAGACCCAGGAGAACTGAGTATCTCACCAGTGTGAAGGTAGTGACTTGAGACAAAGAGAGGAAGACAATTTACATAGAGTTGGAAAAGCAAACAACTGATAAACAAATGTTTACTGGGACAAACAGGGATGGTGAGACATAGAGATGAATAGATAAAGAAGTTGTGATACATATGTACAATGGAATATTAGCTGTAAAATAGAACACATCTGAATCAGTTCTAGTGAGGTAGATGAACGTAGATCCTGTTTTGCAGAGTGAAGTAAGTCAGAAAGAGAAAAACAAATATCGTATATTAACACACACACATATATAGAATCTGGAAAAATGGCACTGTGAACCTATTTGCAGGGCAGAAATAGAGATGCAGACATAGAGAATGGAATTTGGACACAGTAGGGGAAGGAGAGGATGGGATGAATTGAGAGAATAGCATTGAAATGTGTACATTACCATATGTAAAATAGATCGCTACTGGGAAGTTGCTGTACAAAACCAGGAGCTCAGTGCAGTGCTCTGACAGTGTAGCGGGGTAGGATGGGGTAGGAGGTGAAGCTGGGAGGCTCAACAGGGAGGGGATATATATATATACTTACGGCTGATTCATGTTGTATAGCAGAAGTTAACACAGTATTATAAAGCAATTATCCTATCACTAAACATAAATTAAAAAGAGTTTTAATAAATGAGCTTTGCTAGGTTGCTTTCTGTCTACACATCTAGTTCGTACTATAGTTTCTATGGTGATAGCTCCCTTATTGGAAAAGATCCTCTACATTCTTTTAGACAATTGGGGGAAGGTAAAAGGAGCATCCTGAGTTTTGGTGGCCGTAATAGTCATCAGCCTAAATTGACCCTCATGTCAAAGAGACGCAGTTTGGGGTGGAACATTTTGCTCCCCTATAAGATAAGAAGATGTAAAATAAAGTGCACATATATTAAATGTACTTCTCATTATATTTATACCTGTAGAAACTCATAAAACTAGTACCCACAACAATATGTGAAACATCTATAGGATTCTACATGCTTTCTCTCAAATATACCCTAAAAATATAATCCCTCTATTCTTTCTTATTTTTTAATTTTATATAAATGAAATCATGCAGCATTGTATTTTTATCTTCGGTTTATCTTGCTCATTATTAGGGCTGTGAAATTAAATTAATCTATAATTTTTTTTAAAAATTACATTTGTGAAGTACATGGTTGTATATGAATATATCACAAGCTTCTTATCTTTTTAACTGTGACAAATTGGACTGTTGCAGTTATTACTATACACACACACACACACATGTATATCTGCTGTGAACTTAACCGGACATTCATTTTGGAGTGCAACTTTGGGGTCATAGTATAGGCATATGTTTATATTTGCAGATGAGGCCAGCAATATATGAGTTTAGAACTCGCTGGAGAGCTTCATTCAGTTATTTTTATCTTTACCGACTTCAGTGCATAAATATTGGTATATCTTTGTGTTTTTACATTGCATTTTCCTAATAATGTTAGCAGAGCTTCCCTGGTGGTTAAGCTGGTAAAGAATCCACCTGCAGGAGATCCAGGTTGGATCCCTGGGTTTGGAAATTCCCGTGGAGGAGGAAATGGCAACCCTTTCCAGTATTCTTGCCTGGAAAATCCCATGGACAGAGGAGCCTGGTGGGCTACAGTGCATAGGGTCACATAGAGTTGTACACAACTTAGAGACTAAAGCCATGATAATGCTATCTACCTTTTTTCCAGGCTTATTGACAATCTGAATTTTCTTTTTTGTGATGGCTGATAAAGATCTTTACCTTTTTTTTTCTGTTAGATTATCTCACTCTTTCTTATTGACTTATAGGAGATTCTCTCTAATGACCAAATTCCTTTCTAGGATAACATGTCAGGGCCTGGCCCACTCCAGATTTGATTCTTAGTACATGACCATGGATAAATTAAACTCCCTGATTCTCAGTTTCCTTATATTTAAAATGAAATAAGATCAATCATTCCTTTTGTATAACTGATTTTTTTAGAACCAAAATAAGATAATGTATGTGTAAGTGCTTAGAAAAGTCTAAGTTCCTCTAAAACTGTAAGGGATTGCTTTGAATAATAAGTATCACAAAATATTTTTACATGAATTTTAAAATGGGTGACATTGTTTCAGTGCTTACAACTCTTACTCTAAGACAATAAAAAAAAGTCAATGAAACATGGTCTAAAGAATATACTCTGAGCTTCACTGAATCTTTGTTATCAAATCTTTACACACTGATAAAGTCCATGCTTGGAGAAATGCAGGTGACCTCTAAAGCTACACTGCTTACCCCAGGAGAGAATAAATCAATACTTCTTTGCCTTCTCCACTTTTAGAGGTCACCTGCATTCCTCTGCTCATGGCCCTATCCTCCATCTACAAAGCCAGCAGGAGAGTACCATCTTGAAAACCCCCTCTTATCTCTATTATCGCATCTCCTCTGACTCTGACTGTGCTGCCTCTGTTTTATAAGGACTTGCTTGCTTGCTTGCTTGCTAAGTCGCTTCAGTCGTGTCCGACTCTGTGCGACCCCATAGACGGCAGCCCATCAGGCTCCCCCATCCCTGGGATTCTCCGGGCAAGAACACTGGAGTGGGTTGCCATTTCCTTCTCCGCTGCATGAAAGTGAAAAGTGAAAGTGAAGTCGCTCAGTCGTGTCCGACTCTTCGCAACCCCATGGACTGCAGCCCACCAGGCTCCTCCGTCCATGGGATTTTCCAGGCAAAAGTATACCATTATGCCACTGCCACTGCTGCCAAGTCGCTTCAGTCTTGTCTGACTCTGTGCGATCCCATAGACAGAAGCCCACCAGGCTCCTCTGTCCCTGGGATTCTCCGGGCAAGAAAACTGGAGTGGGTTGCCATTTCCTTCTCCATTTATAAGGACAGTTATGGTCAAATTGAACTCACCCAGATAATTCAAGATAATCTCATGTCAATATTTTTAACTTATTCATGTGAAAAGTCCCTTTTGCAAGACAAAGTATTATTTATAGATTTTGAGGATAAGGTTATAGACATCTTAAGGGGAGATATGATTCTGTCTACCAACACATATTAAACCAACCAAGAAGATGTGAATTATTTTAACAGTGTAATAAGAATAGACCAAGTATTGCTACTTATAGAAAATAAATATTACCTCACACCATATACCAAAATAAATTTTAGAAAGATAGTTTTATGTAAAAATTATTCATAAACATTTGGAAAAAAATATCATCAGTAACTCATCTCAGGTAGCCCAGGACTTTGAAAGCATAAAGATTAAATTTAATTGTAAGTGAATAACTATGCTACTAAATGTAAAAATATATAAAATATTATGTAAATAAAATGCCAACTATATAGATAAGAGGAAATGATAAAAAGGAAATAGTTACAACATTACAAATAGTATTACAACTAGTTTATTAATCTTTTGCAGTCATATCTTATAAAATAGTGAACACTTAGAGTGTTCTAGTCCTGATGGAGCTTGCTTCTAGGATAAGAACTATGAAAGAAACTCACTTTTGCAGTTGAGAGTCGTTAGAGATGATGGTCTACGGAAATCTCCTAGAGAAGTGATATTTAAATTCTGATCTAAAGGAAGAGATCAAGACAAGAATGTGATACCTAGACAAAAGCAGGCACAGTGGACTTGAGACAAGAAATGCCTTGTTTTGTTGAGAAATCTAAAGCAGACCAGGATGGCTGAGAAGAGGGAAGAAAGTAGGAGGCTTATTTGAGATAAGAGTAGAGAGGTGAGCAGAGGCCAGATCATACAGGGCCCTGGATTATATTTAAGGTTGTGAATTTTATGAACAGTGTGATAACAATAGTTTAAAATGCTGTGGTGTATAATTTAAAAGTTCTCATCACAAGATAGCAAATTAGTAACTGTATATGGTGATGGATGTTAGCTGAATTTAGAGTGGTAATCATTTTGCACCATATACTTAAATCATTGTGTTTTACACCTAAAACTGATGCAACATGTGTATTATATCTCACTTTTTAAAAAAGATGTACGTTTTAGTCTAAGAGTAATGGAAATCCACTGAGGGATTAAACTACAAAGTTTCAAAATACTAGTTACCTATTATAAGTATTTCTGTGACTGCTGCATTTAAAATATAGTTTATCATAGGTAATTTCATGCAAAGATGAGCTCGATAAAGGACAGAAATGGTATGGACCTAACAGAAGCAGAAGATATTAAGAAGAGATGACAAGAATACACAGAAGAACTGTACAAAAAAGATCTTCATGACCCAGATAATCACGATGGTGTGATCACTGACCTAGAGCCAGACATCCTGGAATGTGAAGTCAAGTGGGCCTTAGAAAGCATCACTACGAACAAAGCTAGTGGAGGTGATGAAATTCCAGTGGAGCTATTCCAAATCCTGAAAGATGATGCTGTGAAAGTGCTGCACTCAATATGCCAGCAAATGTGGAAAACTCAGCAGTGGCCACAGGACTGGAAAAGGTCAGTTTTCCTTCCAATCCCAAAGAAA
>NW_011494712.1:411374-411996 GCF_000754665.1 Bison bison bison
CTCCAAGCCAGGCTTCAGCAATATGTGAACCGTGAACTTCCTGATGTTCAAGCTGGTTTTAGAAAAGGCAGAGGAACCAGAGATCAAATTGCCAACATCCGCTGGATCATAGAAAAAGCAAGAGAGTTCCAGAAAAACATCTATTTCTGCTTTATTGACTATGCCAAAGCCTTTGATTGTGTGGATCACAATAAACTGTGGAAAATTCTTCAAGAGATGGGAAGACCAGACCATCTGATCTGCCTCTTGAGAAATTTGTATGCAGGTCAGGAAGCAACAGTTAGAACTGGACATGGAACAACAGACTGGTTCCAAATAGGAAAAGGAGTTCGTCAAGGCTTATATTGTCACCCTGTTTATTTAACTTATATGCAGAGTACATCTTGAGAAATGCTGGGCTGGAAGAAACACAAGCTGGAATCAAGATTGCTGGGAGAAATATCAATAACCTCAGATATGCAGATGACACCACCCTTATGGCAGAAAGTGAAGAGGAACTCAAAAGCCTCTTGATGAAAGTGAAAGTGGAGAGTGAAAAAGTTGGCTTAAAGCTCAACATTCAGAAAACGAAGATCATGGCATCCGGTCCCACCACTTCATGGGAAATAGATGGGGAAACAGT